>NC_133773.1:28963275-29238988 GCF_003597395.2 Chelonoidis abingdonii
GGGGGTGGGGGTGGGGTCTGGGGCAGAGCCAGGGTCGAACATTCTCCAGCACATTAGAAAGTCAGCGCTTGTGGGCATGGCTGTAGCAATACAGCTGTGTCGCTAAAAGCTGAGTAGTGTAGACAAAGCAAGTCATGCCCCGTCCATCTGGCCATTCTCTCCTAAACCTTTGGAGACCTGGCCATGTGATCAGACAAAAAGGGAGGAAACTGATGCCCCTTTTCCCTTGTCCCTACACTAATAGTTCTGAAATCACTGAAACTGAATTTCCACTATTATTTTTCTCACCCCACAATTTAACTGTTCTTTCCCCTTATTTCAAATATGTGTAATACAAGGGCAGGCAACCTATGGCACGTGTGTCAAAGGTGGCACACAAGCAGATTTTCAGTGGCACCCACACACCACAGGTCCTGGCCACCAGTCCAGGGGGCTCTGCATTTTAATTTAATTTTAATGAAGCTTTAAACATTTTAAAAACCTTATTTACTTTACATACAACAATAGTTTAGTTACATATTATAGACTTATAGAAAGAGACCTTCTAAAACATTAAAATGTATGACCGGCACACAAAACCTTAAATTAGAGTGAATAAATGAAGACTCGGGACAGCACTTAAAGGTTGCTGACCCCGGTATAATATCTAGAGCTGAAGGAATGACTGATTTTTCAGGTCAGTGGCCAAATCAAACGAAACAGAGAAAAAAATTGTTTGGGATCAACTAAAAACAGAAGTTTTTTTTAGCTTTTCACACCAAAACAAAAAACAAACTGGAAAAATAAAAATAAAAACCCACACCCCATAGGCTACGTCAAATGAAACATTTTGTTCAACCTGAAACAATATTTTTTTGTTTTTTCATTTTGTTTTTGTTTTTGGGTGTTTATCCTTTATTTAAAAAAACAAAGCTTAATTTCTAAACAAACTCATTTTGAAATGAAAAGTCAAAACATTTTATTTAGAAAATGTTAAAACATAACATTTTGACTTTGTTTTCCCTCAACCAAAAGTATTCTCTGAATTTGATCCAAATCTGTGAATAGTTTCAGTCAATCCAGAACTACTTTTTTCCGCTATTTGTCAAAAAAACTGCCCAGCTCTAAAAACAAGTATATAAGTATGACGGTATCCGATCATTGCTCATTTCTGGTCATGGGAGAATACAATTCAATAGTTGCTTCATGGATATGACCCAAGGGCCACATTTTATTCTCAGCTGCATTTGTGTGGGATTTCCATTGACTTCAATATGAGATATGAACACATCTGAAGGTAGAATTTCACCCTTAAGGACCTAAACCTTATTTTTCAGTACTTGTATGTTTAGACAGAAGCATTTCTCTTTACACTTGCTGATTTCTATATGCATATTTATGCTCTTCTAAATATGACTTTTAAATTGCATAAAAACTGATTATCTTAATTACACATAAAATGGGCACCCGTGAGTGGTGCATGTGGTTATGACAGAACATGGCTTGAGTGCATAACAGCTTCTCTAGTTCATAATTATACCCTGACTATCTTTGGAACCTGAAAAAAAAAAAAAAAAAAATCAGACAAAATGTATAAAATATGTCTGCCACAATAAACTACCCTATGGTATTGTAGGCCATACACATTTTCATCTTTCTGCATAAGTCCAAAACCATAAATTTTTACTTCCTCTATAAAGAGGAAATAATTCCCTGAATGCATGTCTACCTTTGTAATTTTATTTAAGCATGGATTATATTATTGTTTTAATTATCAATTGATTACATTTGGTATTTCAAAAAACGCAACAGTTTGGGGTCAGACATTCAAAAGACTAATCACAACTCTTACTCTAATCATCCCTGTTACAAAACAGTGTGAACACTAAAATACTGTTCAGTGAACTAGCCACTCTGATGACTGTATTCTGCATCTTACCCTTTTATCTTTTGTAATT
The DNA here is from genome assembly GCF_003597395.2 of Chelonoidis abingdonii. NCBI lineage: Eukaryota > Metazoa > Chordata > Testudines > Testudinidae > Chelonoidis > Chelonoidis abingdonii. The sequence goes on from NC_133773.1 coordinate 28,965,213, forward strand.
TCATAGTAATTTACAGAAGTTTGCTTGATTTGTTTGTTTGGGGTTTTTTGGAGCATCTTCTCTGATCCCTACATTCCAGACTTTTACAGTCTGGAATTATATGGAAGTGTTTAGTTTAAGATGTATTTTTATCCAAACATTCTTCAACTTCCACTTTCATGCAGATATGTCATTACTTGTCACCAATCCACTTCTTCTCAAAATAAATAAAATGAAGATCAGACGCCTATAGGGATTATTTTAATCACTCCGTTGATCAGGAATACTTTAATAGGTAAATTTCATTTTAGATTTGAGGCTTTACTAATTTTTGTTTAAGAGGAAATAGACACCATGTGTGAATTGTTCATCTTGCAACTTAAAAACGAAAATACTGTGTTGAAGACGACAGATGTCCCTTTTTAACAGAATGTAAAAAGGGGGTCAGCTAGAGAGTAAATTCTCACGTCCAGAATGTTACTTGTGTGCATACATATAGTAATTTCTCCCAGGGAGAGACAGGAATAGAAGATACACAGAGTAAGGCAGTGAATCTCTCCCCTACCCCCTATTGAGATAAATTAATGAGTTCTTCTGGTCATGTTGAATGAATTACTAGTACAGAAAAACTGCATTAGCAATTCTATTTGAAATGCTGTTATATTCAGAAGAGAGCTTTGTGATAGCATTTTAACTCTCTCAACAACTACTATGTTTGCACCATATATAACTCAAATACTTTTCCACCTGTCAGTGCTGCAACGTAAACTCAGCCTGGGGTCTGCATATTTCTAAATAATCATCACCAGTGATGATTTTGCTATTAGAACCTAGCTGATAATTTTTACCAATGAGTTCATGAGGCAAAGTAGAATCCTGCTGCCTTAAGAATCTAACTGTTGTTCTATAGCTATATTGACTGTGCCAGCAATAGTAACATTTGTTTAGGGCAATTTAGTATGCAAATCTGTCTTGGAGACACACGGGTGAAATCCTAGCCCTACTGAAGTCAATGGGAGTTTTCATGCCAGATTTCAGATGAGGAAGAAGATATTCTTATTTAATGGCAACAGAGCCACTGCAATTTGCAGGGTACGTCTACGCTATGGAGACTTTACAGGGCTATCCTGGCATAGCTATGCCAGTAATGTAGATGCAACGTACACTGAGAGGTCGTTTTTCTTTTGATACAGGAACACTACCACCCCAAGAAAGTTAGCGAGGTCAATGGAAACCGTCTTCTGTTGACATTGCAGCATGTACAGAGGGGGTTATATTAGGCTAGCTAAGTTGGTCAGGAATGTGTTTTTTTCATACCTCTGATCACCACAGTTATGTTGATAAAATTTTGGAGTATAGAACTGCCTCAGACAAACACTGGGAAGGAGCCTGTTTCTTTTCAAGTTAGGGTAAATGGCACAGTAGGAGGAATGGGTGGGTGAACTCTCCATGACTTCCAAATGACTTCTTGACTTAAATGGAGCTATGACAATTTCCACCAGCTGAGGATTGGCCCCTTATGTATTACTGGTTAACTCAAGGAGACAAAGGTCCATATCGGCAAACACTTTTCAGAAATGGGCACAACAACAAAGTCTCCAATACCTATGATGACGACTACAAAAAAAACCTTGTGGTTAATGATAGTTAAGATTGCAGCAGGAAATCATTCCATGCACCCTAGCCTGAAAAGCACAGAAATAAGAAGCTAAGGGGAATGACTAGTGCATTTCTTCCCCCCTCTGTGTTAAGATCACAAGAATGGCCAGTCTGGGTCAGAACCAATGTATCCTATCTTCTGACAGTGGCCGGTGACAGATGTTTCAGAGAGAATGAACAGAACAGAGGAATTTATCCAGTGATCCATCCCGTCATCCAGTCTCACCTTCTCGCAGGTCAGAGGTTTAGGGATATTCAGAGAATGGAGCATGGGCTTGGGTTCCTGACCATTTTTGCTAATAGCCACTGATGAACCTATCCTCCAGAAATTTATCTAATTTTTTTTTAACCCAGTTATACTTTTGGCCTTCACAACATCCCCGGTAACAAGTTCCACAGGTTGACTTACATTGTGTGAAGAAGTACTTCCTTATGTTTGTTTTAAACCTGCTGACTATTAATTTCATTGGGTGACCCCTGGTTCTTCTGTTATGTGAAAGAGTAAATAACACTTCCTTATTCACTGTCTCCACACCATTCATGATTTTATAGCCCTCTATCATATGCTCCCTTAGTCATCTCTTTTATAAGATGAGCAGTCCCAGTAGTTTTTCTGTCTCCTCATTTGGAAGCTGTTCCATACCCTTAAGCATTTTTGTTGCCCGTTTCTGTACTTTTTTCAATTCCAATATATCTTTTTTGAGATAGAGTGACCAGAACTGCATGCAATATTCAAGATATGGTCGTATCATAGATTTATATAATGGCATTATGATTTTTTCTATCCCTTTCCTAATGGTTCCTAACATTCTGTTATCTTTTTTGACTGCTGCTGCACACTGAACCGATGTTTTCAGAGAACTATCCACAGTGACTTCAGGATCTCTTTCTTGAGTGGTAATAGCTAATTTAGACCCAGTGATCTTGTATGTATAGATGGGATTATGTTTTCCAACGTGCATTACTTTGCATTTATCAACATTGAATTTCATCTGCCATTTTGTTGCACAGTCACCCAGTTTTGAGAGATCCCTTTGTGACTCTTCAGAGTCAGCTTTGGAATTAACTATCTTGAGTAATTTTGTATCATCTTCAAACTTTCCCACATCATTGTTTACACCTTTCTCCAGATCATTTATGAATATGTTGAACAGCACTAGTCCCAGTACAGATCATTGGAGGACCCCGCTATTTACTTCTCTCCACTGTGAAAACTGACCATTTATTCCTGCCCTTTGTTTCTTATCTTTTAACCAGTTATTGATACATGACTGGACCTTCCCTCTTATCCCATGATTGCCTACTTTGCTTAGGAATCTTTGGTGAGGGACCTTGTCAAAGGCTTTCTGAAAGCCCAAGTACACAATATCCACTGAGTTTCTATGGCATTGTTTGATTCATTTAAAATTTTTACTATATTTGACTATGCTTTCTTTCATATAGTGCCACGCCCCCACCAGTATGACCTACTCTGTCATGCCTATATATTTTGTACCCTGGTATTGCCATGTTCCATTGTCAAGGCCCCACTCTGGCATTTCAAGTGCAGAAGGTGGGGGCCCACAGGGATTTTAAAAATTAATACTTGCCACTCCAGGCTTGTATTACACTCCCAAGGTTACAGCTTTCCTCTGATCTTGGCCTGGTAAACACTGCCACCACCCAAATGCAAAAATCCCCTTGAACCTAGGAAGAAACACTTGGGAATTCCTCCCTGTGGGATACCCTCAAGCCCTTTCACACCCCTCCAGGGAAGAGCGGAGAAAGAAAACAAAGGAAATTAGCTGCTGCCACTAGCTAAACAAACAAGCATATGCACAAACCTCTTAGGACACCAACAGTTCAATCTTGTGCTTAAAAAAGATAAATTTTATTAAAAACAAAAGGGAAAAAATACATCTGGAACTTGGCCCTTTGCTAGATTTTAAAAGCAATTCCAAAAATTAAGCATCCAAAATACCTTTCTTGGGGGTTCAGCTTAAAGATTACAAGCAAACAAAATCATTTGGGGTTAGCACAGAGGAGATCCACAAGCCAAAATAAAGAAATAAACTTGATTGCATTTACCTAAACATTCCCTGTCCCAATGATTCCTTCTAGGTATGGAAGATAATTTTTCATATCTAGTTCAAACCTTACACAGTATTCCTGCTTATAGCATTGCTGCTCCATGTCCCTGCACCCCAGGGAGAACAACAGACAACAAAGGGAAGTTTTTCTCCCCAATTTTAAGAATTTCTAGCTCTCCCATTGGCTCTTTTGGTCAGGCGCCCACTCCCTTTTTTGGGGGAGGGGTACCTATTCAGGGAGGTTTTTTAACCCTTTACTGGTAAAGCAAGCAGTGAACAGCTACCAAGAGGGATTTTACAGTTAACTGGTTGGGTGGGTGTCCATAAAACAGAGCTACCCCCTCTTCTTTTATCACACCCATTGATTATCATTCTACCAAGTATCTGTGATGCCTGTTATATCAGTATCATCATTTAATACCAGGCACTCAAGTTCATCCATCTTAGTATTTATACTTCTTGCATCTGTATACAAACTCTTATAAAATTTGTCAATATTTAGTTGTCTGCCTTCAAATGATCTAATTGAATGGAACTCTTTCATCTGACTGTACTTTAGTACTAAAGTTCCTATCTGTACTTTATCAACTTCTATCCTGTCCCTTTTTATTAGGATATAGAGTATTTCCTTTAATAAATCCTCCCCTACAGCATGAGTCTGTCTGAACCATATGCTCCTCCATACCCGTTGGCTTTCCCCAACCCTTAGTTCAAAAACTCCTCTACAGCCTTTTGAATTTTACATGTCAGAAGTCCGGTTCCATTTTGGTTTAGGTGGAGCCCATCTTTCCTGTATAGGCTTCTCCTTTACCAAAAGGTTCCCCAGCTCCTAATAATCCTAAATCCCTCCTGTGAATACCATCATCTCATCCACACATTGAGACCCTGCAGTTCTGCCTGTGTAACTGGCCCTGTGTATGGAATTGGAAGCATTTCAGACAATGGAAATCCTGGACTGCAATCTCCTACATAGCAGCCTAAATTTGACCTCCAGGACTTCTTTCCTACCTTTCCCTATGTCAGGGGTAGGAAACTTAGAGCCTGCAGGCCGGATTCGACCTGCTGCTTCATTTCATCCAGCCTGTGGCAAGTCTCCGCTCTGCAGCCAGAAGCCCCAAGCCTCGGTGCCCCCCGACACACACAGGACTGGAGGCACGAGCGCCGACTCACCTCGCTGGTTGCTAGGCAATTAAAAGTCTGGTCGGCTCCAGGAAGTGATCAGCAAGTTCCTGTGGCCCTAGGAGCAGGGGCAATCAGGGAAACTCCATGCACTGCCCCCGCTCCCAGTGCCGGCTCCGCAGCTCCCACTGGCAAGACATGCTCCCCTCTGCCTAGGGGCCAGACATGCTGGCCGCTTCCAAAAGCAGCACGGAACCAGGGCAGGCAGGGACATTGCCTCAGCCCTGCTGTGCCACCAACCAGGAGCCATTTGAGGTAAGAGCCACCAAGCTGGAGCCCACACCCTGAACTCCCTGCCCCAGGTCAGAATCCCTCCCTCACCCTAACTTCCTCCCAAAGGTTGCACCCTGCACCCCAACCCTCTGCCCCAGCCCTGAACCCCCTCCTGTACCCAAAATCCCTCCCAGAGTCTGCACCCTGCACCCAACTCTCTGCCCCAGTCCCGAGCCCCCTCCCTCACCCTAACTTCCTCCCAGAGCCAGCAACCCATATGCATCCCAACACCCTGCCCCATCCCTGAGCCTCCTCCCGCACCCAAATTCTCTCCTGGAGCCTGCACCCCAAACCGCCTCCCACATCCGAATGCCCTGCCACAGCCCTGTGCTCACTCCTGCACTCCAAACCCCCTGGCCCCAGCCCAGAGCCACTCCTGCACCCCAAACCCCTCAGCCCCATCCCAGAGCCTGCACCCCCAGCTGGAGCCCTCCCCCTCTCCCACACCCCAACCCCCTGCCCTCAAGCCCCCTCCCACATGCTGAACCCCTCATTTCTGGTCCCACCCTGGAACCTAGGGGAGGCCCCAAGCCTCCGCCCTCCCTACCCCGCCTGCCACGGGGCTGTATGGGGTCCACAGCTGATTTTTTCTGTGGCTCAATTGCCGCTAATAGAAAAAAGGTTCCCCACCTCTGCCTTAAGTCATTGGTACCTATATGCACCATAACCACTGGCTCCTCCCCAGCACTACACATAAGTGTAGATGTCTTGTGAGATCTGCAACCATTGCACTTGGCAGACAATTCTCCACACGGTTCCCGCAGTCATCGCAAACTCAACTATCTATATTTCTAATAATCAAATCCCCCATTACTATTATCTTTCTCTTCAAAACAACAGGTTTCAGAGTGGTAGCATTAGTGGTAGTGTTAGTCTGTATCAGCAAAAACAACAAAGAGTCCTTACCTTACCTTAGAGACTACCAAATTTATTTGGGCATAAGCTTTTGTGGGCTAAAACCCATAAGATTTTGTGAGCTAAAACAGCACATAAGAAGATGGGAGTTGCCTTACCAAGTGGGAGCATGTACTATCTATATATACTGCTTACTGTATTTTTCACTCCATGTATTTGATGAAGTGAGTTTTAGCCCACAAAAGCTTATGCCCAAATAAATTTGGTAGTCTCTAAGATGCCAAAAGGATTCTTTGTTGTTTTTTCATAACAACAAGGATCAAATCCCCACATAGAGGTATCCTCCGTGAAAGAGGATATTATGGGATCCTTCTTCCAGATAATGCCAACTATGGGATCATTTCCCTCTGCTCCAGCTTAATGTTCTCCTTCCTTGAGACTTTCATCCTCCTCAAGAGCACAGAGGTTGTCAGACTGGGTGCGGGACTGCTCTACTGTGTCCTAGAAAGTCTCCTGTATGTACCTCTCTGTCTCCCTTGGTGCCTCCTGTTTAGCCACTCTGATCTCAAGAGCTCAGTTTCTGAGGGCCATGAGCTGCTTGCATGGAAAGCACACACACCACCTGCCCACAAAGCAGGTAATCATACATGTTGCATTGACCGCAACAGCCTGGATAGCCCCCAGTGTGCTGCTGGACTTCTGCATGAATTGTTTTTACTCTTGCAGGGGTTGGTTTGTTCACTCGTTCCTTGGGTGTGGGAGGCAGGAGGTTTGCAGGGGAGGTGGTTATTAGCCTAAGTTTAGAGAATGTTTATTAGGTGTATTTGTCTTTCATGCTCTCCTTCTAAACTCCATCACAGAACTTCCCTCTTTGATGCTCCTGTTTGCTAGTCCTCTGGTCACTTACAAATTGTTTTTTTTTCAATCTCTGTTCTCCCTGAATTAACTGCATCCCCTTGCCAAGGGATCCTAAATGAGTTAGAGATCAAAGGATAGCCTAGTAGGGTACTTGACTTAGCGCACAGCCGCCCAAAATGACCACACTATAAACAAATCAAGCTGGCACATGGCAAGCAAGCACAACAGATAAACTAACCCAGGCAAGGGGGCCATACTGCTTCTCTACCTGGAGAGCTCCCTTGCAAAATCCCATTTGCTGGTCCACTCACTCAAGCTTGCAATGCTATTGATAACACGCTCCAACACTCCACAAGATTTTCACTTCCATCTCCAGAAGACTCCAAAAAGTAATACATACCCCTGCTTCAGCAAACTCGTACTCGAGAACAAAACCTTAGCAGTGACCTCATATGTTTTTATATCAACAAATCAGCACATTTAACTGTCACATAAACCTTGCATTTGGCAAGTTATTCTGCCTTAACACTACAGCAGTGGTCCCCAAACTTTTTCATCTGGTGGGCGCCAGATGACGAGCTACGGAGGACCGTGGTGGCAGATGAGCATCCGCCGAAAATCCACCAACAAGCAGCAATGTCAATAGGCGTCGTCACCGAAAGGCCGCCAACAAGCAGCATCATCCAGACGTGTCGCTGCCGAAATACCGCCAAAAATCAGTGGTATTTCAGCAGCAACACCTCTGGATGACACAGCTTGTCGGCAGTATTTCAGCAGATGCTTGTCCACCGGCCATTATGTGGGCACACAAATGCCCCTGCGGGCACCATGACACCCACGGACACCACGTTGGGGACCCCTGCACTACAGGACATAGGGCCCAAACTTTCTCTCCTCCAACCTCTGGCCTCCACTTCCGCCTATCCTCTCTGTTCTATAGTGTGTCCTCTCCTGCCTCACTCCCTTCCTCCTGCTGCTACTTTCTCTAGTCCAAGAACTTCCACTGCGTTCCCTCTGTCAGTCCCCAACCATTTCCTTCCTATTCAGTTTAGCTCCCAATGTGACCAGCAGGAAATGAGTTAAATCAGCTCCCAGTACACTGTTAACTAATCATCATCATTAGCCTTGGGCTAAGTTGCCATTACTCACTGGCAATAGCTGAATATGCAACTTCATATTACAAAAATAGAACATTTATCGATTTCCAGTGATCCCTGTATTTAAACTTCTAAAGTTTTTCAAAACCTCTCAATGAAGCATTTCTTGTCAGACAAAAAACTTCAGTGAGGTAAATTTACACAAAATAAATTCCAATATGTTTGTTCACTTCCTTCAAACTGAATATATTGAGGATGAACCTGTTTCCACTGGAGCCGAAGGGAGTTTTGCAGGAGAGGTCTATTTACTCTATTTACTCTTGACTATTCCACTGCCATTGTTAAAGAAATGCAGCAATGTTGTTGTTTTTTTTTAATTTTCCTTTTTGTTTTTAAAATCTGCTTAGAAACTCAAATAAACATTCTTCCCTCTGCTGTTTTTGCCCTTTTCCACAAATAAACATTGATTTCCTCTAAACCACTTGTTTACCACTTGGTTTTCACTAACATCAGTGCTATCACAACAACTCTAGGAATAGGATTTTAGCTCATTTACCACCCTTCTGCTGGATAGTTATCTAGCTTCTGAGAGTAATGCAAAAAAAAGTGTGGTTACGCATAAATCAATGGCAGTTTAGACTTTTTGTCCCTTGATTTCTTTAAATCCCTTGCATCAAATTTCCAAGCTGGCCAACAAAATTTTGGCTATATTTTCAAATCATTTATATAGCACCATAAATGTACACAGTAAGCTATGATCCTTGTTGAGGAAAACTTATAACCAAAGAGGCTGATTCTACATTGTGCTGAATGCTTTGAAATCCCATCGAACACAACCAATCAGGCCCCTTTGATGGTTTTATCTGTATGCGCAAATGTCAGATTTGCTTATGTCTATGTCACACACGTGCAAAGTGTTCATTGTGTTCTACTTTAACTGCTAGTCCACATAGACGATAGCTTATGACTACTGTCTGCTAATGGTGCTACTTTAGCTCAAGTGGTAGAGATCTACTGCTTCAGGGCTAAAGGTCTTGGGTTCACATGATGCATAGTAGGGAGTTGTTACAGACACATATACAAATGTGATTGGCCACTAAATCTGAGCTGCCTTTTTTTTTTTTTAAACTTTGGCCCTCCATTTCTACCTTGCTGGATTCAAGCCTCTAAGCTTCTTGCAAAGATAGAATGTGGAAAAGACCTCAATAAGGGCCCAATCCTGCTTCCATGGGAATCAGTGGGAGTTTTGCTCTTCCATGCAAGCATAGTAAGTCCTAACTTCTTGTGTTCCCTAAGCCTACCTCTGACATCAGACAAGCTTATTTTCCCCACACTCTAAAACTGATGAGGAACTTCTGCCTAACGAATCCCAGTCTACCAAACAGATTAATTGAGAAGGTGCACCAGCACAAAACAATATCCCAGGAATAAGCCAAGAAAAAGTTAGAGTTTACAAAGTTTCAATGTCATCACCACTAAAAAAAGTTTTCAGAGATGGTGCGGATAATGAGCAGCACCACAATGATAAGAGAGTACCCATGGTGATTCAGAGACCAAACGATAAGAGAAGATCTAGATCTAAAACTTGACATTAAAAATAATAATAAATAATAAAAGAAGGTTAAGGCCGGCATATATCTAAGCAGTAGATGGTCTGGTGTGATATCCCAAGTGAACAGACTGGCTTCTTGCTTCTGTGCACTGATCACCTGTTCCCTGGGAGAGTTACAGTACCTTGAATCAAAGATAGATACACAAAGATATAGAGCAAGTTTCTAGAGCTTTCTTGCACTGACATGAGACCTTTCCTATTCATGACACACAAAACATTTCTCTCCCTGCAACCCACACACACAGGGAATTACAGTCTCAGCCTTCCCTTGCTACTAGAGCCAAGCATGCCTTCCCAAATAGAGCAGCAGTTAAGGGTCACAGACTACCACGTGATGGCAGGCTTTCTATGCTCTATCTATACCAGAGTGGGAAGGGAAAACTAGGTTTTAAAGTGTTAAGAAGCAAAGAAGGTAAACAAAAATAGCCTCAGAGGATTCATGTAGCTACATTCAGTATATAAAAGGGTGGCTCAGAAGTATCCTAGTCATGAGATCAAACAACAAACAATGAGATGCATTTTGTGAACTAATTCCCAACCTGGAGAGATCAGAATTTAGCTGAAAGGGGTTTCTTGGTCCGAGCTGACAGTTTGTCCTTGAACAACATTATACATACTCAGGGGCTCAACCTACTCCTTACACTATACGGGCAGTTTTGCCATGGATATCATTCAGAGTTGGATCAGGCCTTTGTTGCTTTCTTGAGAGGTAGAGGGAGTTGTATTTAACTGAAATAATGTTACTTAATTTAAGGGGGGAAACAGACTACTTAGTGCCCAAAAAATTATACAATTTTTAGGACATAAGTAAGATTTGCAGGAAAGGAAGAGCCAAATCCTTACAGGCAGATTCCTATAAATTAATATAAGAAAGTACATATATTAATGAAAAAACAGACGTAAAGAGCTGTCTGATTACTTTATAGAGAATATGAGACCCGTCGAAGACCCCTTAGGTCATCAGTTTGAATCCTGCCTAGTTTGGCAGAGATTGAAAGTTGTTCTCATCTAATGGATGTTTGTAGTACTTTCATGAGAAGAGTTAGGTGAGCCACAATTCTAGTTCTCATTACAAACTCTCAGCCATGCTTTGCACTACAATGCAAGTTATTTGGGGCAGGGACTGCCTCTTCACTATGTGTTTGTGCCCAGCTCAATGAGGCCCAATCGGCAGGGAGTGATCAATCTATCGGTGAATCAATTTATCGCGTCTAATGTAGACGTGATAAAATCGATGCCCGATCACTCTGCTGTCGACTCTGGAACTCCACCTCAGTGAGAGGCGGAAGCAGAGTCAATAGAGGAGTGGCAGTGGTCGACTCGCCCCTGTCCTCACAGCCAGGTTAATCGACCTAAGATACCTCGACTTCAGCTACACTATTCATGGAGCTGAAGTTGCGTATCTTAGGTCGACCCGCCCCCAGCGTAAGACCTAGCCTAAGTTGGGTCCGCTAGCAAACATTCCAGTAGCAGGGGGTCAAAACTGTGTTACTCACGATATGTTTGGCAACACACTTCTACAGGCAAACTTCTGTTGGATGGAAGGAGAGTTAAAAAAAAAGAAATAATCACAAGGCACAGCGAAAAGACAAATCCACATGATTCAATCTTTTATTAAAATCTCTGGGGTTGGCAGTACTGATGACTATATTGCTTGTCGGGAGAACTGTATGAGGATGATAACGATGGATTCCTACAGAAGATACAGTATTAAGGCGATGAAGAATAATGACACAATTGAGTTATTCCAACAGGATCCTGGACTCAGGTTCTCTGCATCCCCAAGGCAACCACCCTGTAACCTTAAATGAAGAAAGTGGTGGGCAAAGCAGGGTACAGATCTCTCATGAGACCAGAGGCTCACTCTGGCTATACCCTCCACATACCCAGGCGCCTCTCCTGTGACTAAAACTATTTCCTGAATGGGAAAGTAATACATTAGGAAAGGAAGGCATTTTTAAGATATCATAATAGCTTTTAGCAGCCAGAAATGAGGAGACACCACCATGTGACCAGCCAGCTTTCCACAGACTGCATGGGCCACAAATCCCTGATTGAGAACTCTTGACATATAGGAAGGTCAGCAGCCTAATCTGCTGTAGGCCACACTTCAGACACAGAAGCAAAACTGGATCCAATGGATTAACAAAGCAAACACTCTTCCAAAATGTTTTGCAGGAATTTTTGATGAATGAATCTTTGTTGCATAAACAAAGATTCCTTTACTATAGGAAGTTTCAAGTCACTGCTCCATTATATACTGTACTCTTCATACTCTATAGGAGCAATTAAGTCCCACAGATAATCTCAAATACTTGCCAACCACACAGACTTTTAAAAATGAGCTGCACAACTGGAGGCAGAAAAAGATACTTTTTAAAGCTCTGTTACCACACAGTATCAGCGGTCAGGTTTTTCTTCATATTGGCATCACAGCTATGATGTATGACTCGACTAAGACTTTGATTTAATTACATCCAAAAATGTAGAGCAGTTGCACATAACTGGGACCAGCAGTGTGTGTCACAGATGAAGGAAAAATAGATACAAATATTATTCCACGGCATTATCAGACAATTTACTAGAAGCACATTTTTAAACATTACTCCCCAGATGACTTCAACAAACCCTTCAGATCTGAGAGTTGTATTTTGAGGTTGGCAGGGGAAGTCCAGTTCTGACACTTCCACTTGTAATTGCATAGCATAGCTATCACACTGATTTAGTAACCACTCATTATATATTGCATATACAGTTGATAACTAGCAATATTTCTTATCAGTTAACATAGCCTTCAGATACACCTGGTCATTCATTCACAATACTTAATTTTATTTGGATAGTGCCTCATTTAAAACTATGATTCAAAATGGAGAAAATATTTCATTTTAAATTTAAGGGAAGCCTCCTTTAACAATGAGATTTTAGTTCTGCAAACAGCTAATCTGCAACATTTGTTTTAGTAGCTCTTTTTCACACACTAAACCTTCTCTTGTCTCATCTCTAATTGCCCTTCAATATTATTCCTAATACTTTGAAAGAGGGCAAAATGTACTTAAACTACTAGTGAGCTCTCCAACAAGTTTTCTTCATATGATTTAATCCAGACATTCATTTACTTTGTTTCAGGATTCTTTGGGTGTCAACAATGGATTATGAAAGTATCTTGCATCTTTCCTGGGATTACAGGATTCTGTAGGAAAATGAACAAAGGCTGCTGGTTTTTCCCTTCCTTTTTCTTTAAATATTTATCATTTACTGAAGCCTGTGTATAAGGGGCATTATACAGACAGCTGCTACATCACGCAGAATTTCTATTTTAAAATCATGGGATTTAATCCTATGTTCCTTACTCACTCAAAATGCCCACTAAGGACAAGGTAGGGTGACGAGGGGGCAAGTGTGAAAAATCGGGACTGGGGGTGGGGGTAATAGGTGCCTAAAGTCCCCAAAATTGGGACTGTCCCTGTAAATTTGGGACTTCTGGTCACCCTAGGACAAGGGAAGATTTGCGTGAGCAAGGAAAGCAGGATATGGCTGAAAGCAAGAACAATGTAGGAAGAGTCTATTTCATAGCATTGTATATAGCTAAGGGTTCCACATTTTGTGAAAGCCTTTTTGTTTCTCAGTTTAAGTCAATTCTCACTCTAAGTTGGCAGTTTACTGGGCAACTTCTGAAGTCCATTTATGAGTTGCTATTTTTAAAAAGTTTTTTAAAAATTTTCCACTGGGAGACAAAACAGCCAGCTCTCTCCCCTCCCTATCTCTAGCTACATTGCCTCCATGTGTGTTAAACACCAAAACCAGCTCTAAACAGTCCTAACCATGAGTCTTCTTTCTCTTGAGCTCTGTATTCTGACTTTTATGCACAAAGTGTTCCAGCCCAGACTCTTTTTAAAACTCTGCACCTAATTAAGCTCAGCTGTAGCTGATTGCCTCAGCTCAGGCAGGCATTCCCAGCTGGGACTCTGAAAACCTCAGCTGCAATTTAACTCAAAAAGCCCCATCCCAGAGTCTGGCTTAACATAGCTAATCTTCTTCAAAGGATATGACTAGGATTGTGAATGCCTCTCCAGAAAACACTGTAGTTGTATTAGTGTGGAGTGTAATTTACAATCCTATTGCATTTTAGTTTGCTTTTTCCAGATAAAATTATAATGCAACTTAGCAATGGATGTTCCCACCTTCCTACTCAGGCTTTTATTTATTACTACTTGTACTACAGTATTGCCTGTAGGCCCAAGGTGACTGAGAGCCCCATTACGCTGACTACTATATATATATATAGTAAGAGCCCTAAGCAACTTCAATAGGAAGTTTTTGTTTGTTTACAAATAGTTTTTATTTATCAATACCAACTCATTATTACTACTTCCAAATGAAGTGATAAAAATTCTAATACTAATATCACAACATCATAATGCTCATTTTCTTTTTTAATCAATGTGAGTTAGGCACCTAAATCCCTTTGAAGATCTGGGCCTTCATCCAAGAAAAAATTGTTTTCTGATAGTATATAGTGTACACATTAGTGTCTATACAATATGCCCTGTATTTTTATATACAATATAAGAGGAGCTGATAGTGCGCTCCATAGTTAGGTTCCCTATTACCTTCCATTGTAAAGAATCTTTGCAACCTTTTTCTCTAGAAGCTTTAACATCTCATCTGCTGCAAGACTTTGAAGCTTGGCAGAGACAAACCCCCTGGGCTAGGGGCATGCCTTTTATTTGTCCTATGAAATTCTGTTTAGGTCTGGTTGAATCATAAACTTTTGAAAATCACCACTGCCTTAACAATATTGGCAGCATTCCAAAACAGTAAGACTGAACATGAACATTCTAAAGGGTTACTGTATAGGATAATAGTCATTAATTACATGATCACATACTATTTTCCCATAGGAGTCCTGCCTCATTCAGTGCATGGAAGAGACACAGAAAGGATTAGAATTAAGATTGCATGGGCAACCTTAAACATTGTATCTCCTAATTTTTCAGTGTTTAACTTTGCAACTTGAATAATATTGTTAATGTAGTTATTTACACTAATTTAGTTATGCATTAACTATAATTACCTTTTCCTATTATACAAGTTTCACTACCTATTATGTATGATCATTTTAAAATGCTGACTAGAGATTCTATATTAGCATGCATTTTTCCCAGTAAATAACACATGGTTTACTGAAATCACAGACACATATTTGTTCATTTCTGCAGATGTTCTCTTTGTTTAATGTTGTGCTGCTTAAGCTCATATATCACTACTTTTACTTTTTTTAATAGTTTTAAAAGGTCAAAATTAAAGATAAGATTGAACCAAAAATCTGGATGCTGATAAAGCATTCAGAACTGGAAACTTTGTTTGGGTCCATCTCTGTTAATAAACCCTTTTAATGTTTTGTTTAATTATGTATAAAGATCACATGGTAAATCATATATTATATCACTTAATATAAATATTCCGGTGATTGCCTTTGCACCTTTCCCTGACTTTTCTAAAGAGGCTTCATTCAACTGGATTATTTATCATCTTCAACTTTTCAGTATTATTCTCAATATGAATATATTCAAGTATGTCTGTGGATAGCATTTCATCATATACGAACAACAACAGTTAACATATCATTAAACTGGAGATTACAGCCACACAACCTTCACCTTAATTCTGTCCCCCTTGGTCAGAATTCATGTAAACTGGAACAGGTAGGCACAAATTACAACTCCCTCCACCAGCTGATCCCCAGGCACCAGATAGGGTTCACCCCCTCTGGGAGGCCACAGGTGTTGCCACCGCTGCAGCCACAGCTGCCTTCCCTCAGGATGTTCCACCTGAATTAGGCTGCTTTAATCTGTGACTGGAGCCAAACACACACCCAGACTGCTCGGGGATGATTTGCTTCTGCACATAATAAGGTTTCCTGGGATGTCTTAGGCAACTACACTGGCAACCTGTAGAGCCTTGAGCAAAGAAGAGGTTGTGACCACTTTATATCAGTACAACCTCCCCTCAGTGGATCTTTGGCTACAAGCAGGCCGCAGTAAAGGTCTATGCCAGTAGTAGCCAGCACAGAGTCTGGGCTGAGTTTGATCCCTTGCATGTCCATCATAATAGGGCTCTGCACAATTTTATTTTAACTAGTCCAAAATTCCACATCTGCATCTAAAGTTAGAGCAAAGGCTGAGATGGCCCTCAGTTGAATCCCTAAAAAACAGACAATCATTCTCAAACTTTGGATGGAGAGGATAGGGAAGGGAAGCTAGACCTGGATCCAAATTTTGCACCTACGCCAATTTCTAATACATAGAGACAGTTCTTTTCCTTAATACAGTAAAATACTTGCACCATAAAAAGGTAGCTAAGAGGGTAATTAGGAGACTGTTAATGGACTAAACAATCTTCCACCTCTGGATCACAGGTTTAAATCCAGCCTAGTTCAATAGTGAACAAGCACTGTTACCATATGACTACTGTATGTTCCCTATGGGAAATGTGTCTGGTAATTTCAGACCAGTGAACACATCACAAAAGTCACTAATACTCTTTTGCACCCTTGCTGGCTGTCCCAGAAGAGTTACCATGAACTCTCATCTACTCCCTCACTCTCAGAATTGAGCCCCTCCAGGGATGAAGCAAAGTGGCATGGCAGTGTAAGGAAGCTTTCACAGCTACTGCCTGGCTGCACTTGTTCTGTAAACAGAGAATGCCATCCTCCAGGGCTATCCATCTGGCACCCTCTAAGAGCAGTAAATTTAAAAATACATATATATTAAAAAACCCTACAGATACCAAAATGAAGACAACTGAAAAAGAAGGAGAGAGGTTTTCTGATCAGAAGGATTTCAGAGTACTCAGTTACTGCTGCTAACCTGATTCTCCGACTGATGATTGGTTCCCACAATCCTAGGTGGTGTATTTACTGTGTGTGTGTACTGACAAGAGCTAATTGCAATTTTTTGACCAAAACCATTTTTTGTCAAAACCAAAACTTTTCATAGGAACTGATCAGTTTAGAGGACGCTTTTGTTAGGAAGGTTTCTCATGTCCAATATAGGATTTCTGGTCAGAATGAGACAGAGAGACCCACCTCAAAAGTTAGGGCATTCACCTGAGATATACAAACCCCTGGTCTGCCTGATTTGGGGCAGCAACTTGAACCTCGACCTCCCACATTCTACATGAGTTCTCTGGGGTCTCTTTCTCTCTGTTTTTATGAAATATTTTGAAAGGTTAACCCTGATACGGAATGGAAAAATCTTTGAAATCTTGAACATTTTCATTGAATAGGAAAACTACTTCCTCCTAATACTGACTTCATTGCTATTGCTGATCATGTTATCATCTCTCCCTCACTTGCATGCTGAATTTCTCACACTATATAATACATCCTGACACCTTTGCTTCTTGGTTCAGTTTTGTTTTCACTTTCACCTCTGGAATGCAGCAAAAGTCACTAGATACAATTTCAGTGCTCCAGAGAATCAGCAACACTGATAAGAGAATGAGGATGTTCCACCAATTTTACCCAAGATTATCCTTTGGTCTCTCAATGGCACTGTTCAACTTTCATTCAAGAGGGATGTCTGATTGTATTTTCATGCTCTGGTATTGCTAGTTAGTTTCTCTTTAAATTTATAGACAGCTCAAGTCTGAGCACTCCACTTTTCTCCTTTAAATTTAAATTGCACTACAAATCATATGTCTTTTCCTGCAAATGTACTAGGCAGTCCACACTTCTTATGGATTATGAACAGATCCTGGAAGATAGTAAGGAAGAGCTGTTTCCTATTTTTTTCTTTTCATTCTAAAAATCTGAATCCAAAAATCACAGAGGACTCTCCTCCTCAATCTTCCCAGCCTTAATTGAATCTTAATATGATCTGTGGCCCTCCTCAGTACTTCTGGATAATTCCTCTGACTTCCTGCTTGTGTAGACAATTCTGTTTCAGAACCCATCACTTGGGCTCTGATCCAGCAAACTTTAAGCACATGAGTCCCACTGAAGTCATGAGACTACTCTGTGATTAAAGGTATGCACATGCCAAGTACTTAGCTAGATCAGGACTTTAAAGGGTGGTTTTACAATGTGGCAACTCAGGTTGCTATTGCGGACAATGCAGATAGTGTGCCTGTTCTGTCACCTGTGTGGAGTCCAGAGCCAGGGAAGGCTTCCATAGAGGTAGCTGACCCATCCTCTGTGAAGGTAGTAGGAGATCTGTAGAAGGGGCCTTCTAAATGTGGATATACCACAGGACGAGTTCAACATCCTGGTAATGAAAAACTTTCAGTATTACTTTCACATCACTGTTTTCACCAAGTGTCCGGTGTGCTGAAGATAAGTGTGAAAATACAATTAAAATCTGCAGGATGAATTTTATATTTACATAGATTTTATAGGGTTTTTTTTCTCCTGGGGAGATAGCCCCTAAAATAAGCACTGAAAATCAGAAGAAAAAATTTTGAAACAACAACACCCAATATATTCCAAAACACTGCACTCTGAAACGGTGTCATTTGCAAGAGCTTTAGCTGTATTTGGGTTATTTGATTTCATCTTGGGGCTTATATCTCTGTATATGTACTATTAAATGTTTGTGAAGGGCATCCACTGCATTGCATGGATGCTGTTTCATTGCAGCGTAGTAAACATCCAAATAACAAATAGAAAACTCATATCCAAGGATCAGAAACATGACTGCCAAGTGGTTCCTTTCTAAGTGTAATTAAAAATAATTCTAAACATACAGTAGACAAAATGCATATTAAGCCCGGAAGGCATTTGTAGCCATCAAACACTTCTTTCATTATTCATCCCTACATATTAATCAGAATGTTGTGTCACTGTCTCATGTTCATCGCAGAATAAATACTGTAATGAAAAACTAATTCAGAATGCTAAAAAGTACTTGATTTGAAAGTAAAAATAATCCAGCAGAACCCTAATGAAGATACATGTAACTATGGCAGCTAACAAACTGACTGCAAGGTAACATTGTAAATCATGGTAATAACTCCTTCTAAAATAGTAAAATAAAGATATGCACAGAAAAATAATATTTTCAATGCCATTAAACATATATCTGACTACTCAGTAGTTAATTCTGCTACAGTCTGAAGACTGCCTTGCTTTTCCTTTGGTTGCTTCTGACCAAGGAGCCATTCTGGTAATCAAGGACAGCCAGGGTGTAGTGATGCCCCAACGATACTCCTTTTACTGTAGACATGCCCTTTTGACAATGGTCAGGAAGGGGTTATAGTACTGGAATTTACATTCTACTAGAAGATCCTCCTACACATATGGAATACTCAACTAGCCACTTGAGCACACATAATAGCCCAGTGAAGCCTACGGCATTTGTCTCACTTCCCCGGTATGTAACATCCACTTATCTTTTGGATGGAATGCAATATTGTCTCTGCGTTTAATATTACTATGTAGAGAACAACTCACTGGTTCTAGAATGGCTTCTATTTTTCCCTTCCCTCCATGGCTTGGGGCAACAGCAACCCCCCAACTGTTTGCTATTAAAAATAAATAACTGGAAACATAATATTCAAGTAATATTCATGACTTCGATGCTGACCATAAGAAATGCACCAAAGGCTTGAAACATGCAGGAAGATCAATTCAGATTTCTATTGAGGTGAGTCGCCATAGCAGCTCTCAGTCACTACAAGGATACTGAATAACCATACTGAATAAATTATAAGCAAACAAAGCTACAAGCTTCTCTATGGCCTGATTTCTCAAAGATTCCAAGTATTTAGGTCTGGGACCTGATTTCTTCAAGGTCAGGTCCTTGCTGTCTCTTTACTGTAACTTCATTTTGTCCTAATACTTCAAGTCTTTACTGATTTCACTGTGTAGAGAAAGTCAAATGAATTCAGGAAAGTCCCCTATTCATTTTGCTCACTTCTAGAATCAAACTCAGACTGAACTATTAAAGCCCAGATACTTTCTTCCTCATGTTCAATTTCCAGCTGGGAAGGAACAGGAAGTGCCAAAATACTTGAAAAAAAGACTGTTCTTGTGGTATTTCCAGCTGGGGCCAGAAGCAAATGTGTCTTGAAATTTCACACACAAGCCTTGTTACCCGAGATTTCCAGCCTGACCTTTCAATACATAATAGATTTGACTAGTTCAGATAATCATCCAAACTTCTGAAGGGTTATCTGAACTCCAAAACCTGATATTCCCCCATAAGCACTATGGCTACTTTGTCAACAGACGATATAAAGAAGAATACATATGCTGCACACTAATCTGATTACTTACCAAGAATCCTTTTTTGAACAGTTTTTAATGTACTAATTTTACCATCTTAATCATGCTACTTTTGAAGTCCTAATATAAAAAGTAAAACTAAACATTTCAGACCTTAGCAGGACACACACATTATTAACTATTCTATCTCTAGTATGTTCAAAAACACTTGCAGAACAGTATCACTGCAATTTCCTGCAGTCAGAAGTTGGCAGTATTTCTGTTCTACTTGAGTGGATGAAGACCAGGCCAGGTGGAGAATGACAAATAACTCTAAAAACCAATTTCAAAATTCAAAATGTAAATTAATGCACCAATCACCACAATTTACAGCTCTTTTTTGCAAAGAGGTACAAGAGTGTTACAAAAAACAGGAAATGGAACAGTAGCCTGGAAATTGCTGAATTATATTAATTAAGAATTGTATTCACGTGCTTCAATAAACACATCTCAGCCACAATAGTAACACACCCTAAAATATTTGTCAATACATAGCTACTGTTATTGACATTGTTTTAATGTAACTTTGTATTAATCTCTTGGCATCCTGCTATAATTCAATGTGTGTGCATACACAAGGTTGTATATACACGAGTATTATAATTAACATACATGCATGTATACACATGCACACTCTGAAATAGTTTTGTTTATATATTTATATTAGAATGTGAAGAGAGGAGAGATGTATCAATAGATTAATAATTAACTGTTTTCTTTTGGTGCTTTACCTTTCAGTCCTCCTGCCTTTGTTTAAAACTCAGTGAGACTTTGGTTTTTGGATCCCTCATCATCAATGTTCATAAAATGACATCATCTAGCTCACTGCGTTGGGAGGGGTTCTACATTATTGGTACACAGTGATGGGAAAAGCCCATGTGTTTTTTGTCATAATTCTAATGTAATTCTGTAGCAACTAGGGTCCTGCTTTCTAGGTATTTATTTAGGAAGTATTAACAGGTTTCCAAATCCTTGTCATGTAAATATCAGAAATATACAATCATTGCAACAGTGAGTTCTGTTTAAAGAGACATACAGGAATATTGTCATCAGCTCTCTCTCTTTAACAGGGCGGTACCACATTGCAGAGTGAGCACCATCACAACACAGGGTCTTGCTTTCTACAACTGAATTCATTTTAGACAATTTAGAGCATGTCACTGGAGAGCATATTTATTAGATTTCAACAGTATAGATACCTTATCGGGAAGAGACAAAGGCAGCAAGACGGCAGTCAAAAGAAAGACCTAGCATTGTCACCAGAACTTAATTAGGTTACAAACAGACAGAGCAATAACTCCTTAATTTTTCCACTGTGTTGCCAAACAAGTGGAATGAAAGGGAAAGAAATGAGAGAGTCTTTATAATACTACCACTTACATGAGTCAGACCATGAACCCTTGGAGATCCTGATGTGGAAAGCAATGTAAAGGGAAGGTGAGCATAACACTTGAGAGCATTTCTAGATGTTATCTTGACTATTCCATGTTGGCATTGAATTTCTCCCTTCCCAACAACTGCAACTCTGACCACTTACAGAGAAAAAAAACCTGCCCTCCCCTCTCCTCACATATCCCCACTTCATTTCCTGAAGCCCAATCCTAGCTGAGCTGGTAACCAAGGAAAACTCCAAACTCCCTCCTCAGCCTGCTTCCTCCTATGTCAGAGCCACCATTGCCATCCCTGTGTCCCGTCAGAGCATGATAATAACAACACAGCCAAGAAAAGTCACACTCACGCCTACACATATTGACATACCGCCTCTGTGCTACCCTTCCTGTCATCAGTGCTTCTGCAGATCACAAGCATACACCACACAGCTCTTAAGACACCCAGATGGCTTCAGCCCCTCTTATATGGCACAGTACAAATAGAAACCCGCATTCCTCTAGAACACAATAAGAAACTGTCTGTCTGCGTGAGTGAAAGAGAGACAGACAAGTGGTGTTTGTCTGTCATACAGTGTCCTGGTATTTGATTATTCCAGGTTATGTGGCGTTTCTCATGTGCAGTGGTTTGTGTGCGAGATGAATGAGTCAGGCTTTGTGTGTGTCTG
This sequence comes from Chelonoidis abingdonii, assembly GCF_003597395.2. Classification (NCBI taxonomy): domain Eukaryota; kingdom Metazoa; phylum Chordata; order Testudines; family Testudinidae; genus Chelonoidis; species Chelonoidis abingdonii. The sequence continues at coordinate 28,987,117 of NC_133773.1, forward strand.
TGATGTTTCAACACACAGTGTTTGTGTCATCTGTCATATTTGTTTCAGTGCTGTGTCAGACGTGTGTCTGCTATGTGTGACACGTGGTGTCAGTGTGAAGTGTGTGTGTGTTAGTTTGGGGTGTATGGGGAGCGTAGGTTACTCTGCGTTAGGCATTCCATGCAGACTGTGTTGTGTGCCAGTGCCTTGTAATGTGTGTAGTGTGCGGAATCAAGTCAAAGTGTGCCAGAATGTTATCACAATGTGTGGTTGTGCCAATACCATCCAGCATATTGTGAGGCAGTATATGTTAGTGCCATGCAGTGTACTGTGACATGGTGTGTGTAAGCACCATGCAGTGCATTGTGAGGTGGTGTGTGTCAGTGCAATGCAGTACGTTGTGAGGTGGTGTGTGTCAGTGCCATGCAATGGGTGCTGTGAGGCATTATGTGTCAATGCCATGCAGTGTGTTGTGAGGCAGTGTGAGTGTCAGTGCCATGCAGTACGTTGTGAGGCACCTTGTGTCAGTGCCATGCAGTGGATGCCGTGAGGCAGTGTGTGTCAGGCCCAAGCTATGTGCCCTCTCCAGGGTGCACCCACCTGGCGAATGCGTGCCTGGCCGGCGGGGGGAGAGGACCCGCCTCCCCCGAGGGAGGTGGGGGAAGCCATCTTCCAGCTCCTGGGCTCCTTCTCGCTGTCACTTTGCTCTCCCCAGCCCTGCTGCCCGGTGTCTGCCTGCGGCCGCCGCAGCCGCCTCCCGGCCTCTGCTCTGACACCGTCAAGGGCAGGAGGAGGGAGCTCTGCTCATCCCAGAGCCCCGCTTCTCCCTCTGCCGCCCGGGGCGGCCCCTGCAGAGCACCGCGCCGTCCCGGCCAGCCAGGCCCCCTGCGCGCACTGCCGCGGTGGGTGGGAAGGGCTGGGAGCCGGTCAGTGCATGACCTTGCCGGTGGAAGTCAGCGGCAGTGCGGCTGTGCCTCCGCCCGGGCTCGGCGGCGGGGCGGCTTCTGCTGCAGGCGCGCACCAGCCCTTCTGCTTCCAGTCTCCTCCAACCCGTGTGTGCGAGCGAGCTAGCGAGGGGGTGGAGAGCGGCGCTAGCGCTGGGATTATTCTAGCCGCGCTCAGGGAGAGGAGCGAGGAGGCTGGGCCGCTGATGAGCTCACGGACAGCTCCTGGAAATAACGTCTCGATGCACCATTCCTGGCTAGAGACGAGGGTGGGAGGGAAGTAAAGTGAAAGTCCACCCCCCACCTTACACACACACCCCATTATCAGCACCCAGCCCCGCATCAGGAATTAGTCCAGGTAGTTAGGAGCTGCTACCTGACTTGCTTCCCTTTTAGCCCTTGGGCAACAGGCGTAGGAAGCAGGTGTCTTGCTAGTGGGCAATGGGAAAAGTGCATGGGGCCTCCTCGTGCTTTGGGGAGGGGAGTGTGAGCCTTGGGAGAGACAAAAGCGACTTGATCTTTCTTTTGCTTGACGGTGCCAGCTGAACCCTGGGAGTTTCATCAGGGCAATGGTACTTTAGTGCAAAGTTACATAAATCTTAATGAAGTTTCTGGTGACTGGAGTGAAAGAAAAGTGTGTTTGGGTGGAGTAGCAGATGTTTGCATACACTTACTGTGCTTTCTGTCTCTGACCCCTAGGGAAATGGTGCTAGGAAATTAGCATAATCAGCACAAATGCATTAATGATAAGGCTAGGGCTACCCAGAGCATGTTTGTAATTAAAAACAACCGGGGGAGTCCTGCACAGGTACAGATTTATACAATTCTGTGCCTAGAGGACTTTTAAGGAACTGTCGTTTAATGTGTGATGCTACAGTATGCATTGCAGGGAGCAGGCCAGCCACCTGAAAACTTTACATTGATCAAGATGTTGCCTGTCTCTCTCGCGGTCAGACAACGAACTTTGCCTCTGGGTTAGAGTCCCTGACAAAGACAATATGAAATATAATGATACTTAAGACTTTCCAAACAAATATTTTTGTGTTTATAATATTTGTTTGTAAACCCCTGAGTATCCTTATAATAGACCAAAACTTTACCTTCTGACATGTTACTTCACTGAAGGATTAACAGAATTTCACTAATTAGGTAAAAGTAATAAAGAATGAATGCATATCATCCTTGGCAAGCTTGTCATTTCAGTCCCTCCTAGAGCACTCATTAATGGGTGATCATTTTTTAACCTTCAAAAGAGATTCCACATTAGAATTCTGAGTGCTCTAGAGGCTAATAGATTTCAGCCAGAGACAGGTGACTTATGCTTTTATTACTTTGAAAGTAGAATTTATCTACCAGTCAGACTGCAAAGCTATTGTATGTCTCGGTCCTTATAGTAGGCACAAGAATGCACTGTATGCTACAGTCCATGAATTGTCTGTTTTTACATGTACCTTATCTATGTACCATATCAATCACACAGATAGAAAAGGAAGTGGAGGAGGGAGACATGGAAAAAGTGGAGATGGAGAAGAAGCGAAGGAGAGAGAATAAAGTCAAATGTAAAATAAAAAAGAGAGTGAGGGAGAGAGAGAGAGCGAAAGAAAGGCAGGCAACTGGGGATGTGGTATTAGACTGTGCTTAGGTCAGCAAAGAAAAGGAGATTCCCAGAACCACTTGAATCAAGATAATTTTAAATATCGCTTATCCTGTTCCTGGAGATCAATAGCCATTACTGTAGCGTTGAGTAAATTGGGATATAAATGTTTTCCCCACTCCATATATATAACCGCCTTGCTATCAATGAGAGTGATCTTCAAGCTTTATTTTTCTCTGCAATTTTCCTTGTCTGGTTTCTTCAGAAAAAATAATTCTGGAGGCCACAGGACTCTAAAGCTTCTGATATACAGGTTGTATACCAGATGTTTTATTTCAGCTGTGTGTTCACTGAGTCTTTGTAACTTCTGCAGCTTCATCTCAAGCTGGATATCAATAGGAAACCAAAGATGACAGGGAAGAGATTTTATTTTCTATTTTAAATGTATTATTTTTAAATACTAAAGGATACATGTTACCTTCCAATTAGGCTCTAAATAAAAGTATTTCCTTTAAGATGCAAAAAAAGTTCATATTTTCATGTGTTTACTATATTCACATACAGTCTGATTGCCCAGGAATGCCTATATTTCTCATTTGCTGAACATCAATGGTTTTGACCTTTATCCTTATGGTATATCCAAGTCTTTTAGGTATATCTTTATCATAGAACATGTGTATGCATATTAGAACCTGATTTCACTATTATTTATTTGTATAAACATAAAATAAAAGACATACCCTCCCCACAGAATCATAGATTTTAAGGCCAGAGAGGATCATTATAATCATCTAGCCTGACTTCTTGCATAACACAGGAATTGTTATGGAATAGAATTTCACTCAGTGATTCCTGTATCAAGCACATAACTCCTGCTTCAGCTAGAACATAAATTTTAGAAAGAGAATCAATCCTGATTTAAAGGTCTCAAGTGACAGAGATCCATTACATCCCTAGATAAGTTGTTTCAATGGTTAATTACCCTCACATATTTAAAACTGTGTTATTTTTAACCTGAATTTGTCCAGTTTCCACCCATTGGATCTTGTTATACCTGTGTCTGCCAGATTAAAGAGTTTTCTACTACCAGAAATCTTTTCCCTACACTATTTTGTTATACTGCTGTCAAAAACATTATGCACATAACTGTAATGCAGTCTCTCAAGTCTTTTCCTAAGTACTATTCTTTAGTTGGGTTAGGTTATACTCTCTGTAGACTTATGCATGAGCTCAGACTTGTGCATTTTTGGTGCTACATACTGACCATGTTTTTACCAGTGGGAAAAAGTATGCTTTTTAATGTGTTAACTAATATGCATTAACTACCATTTAAATTATCTCTACCAGCTAATATGTTAAAATAACTTTGTTTTCACAAGAATTTTAACATGTTTTAGCATTTCAGCTTTGTTCCTTATGTCAGCATGGCCACTGTGTCTAATTTTGAGAGGTCTCCACTCAACTCTTGCTGTTCCAGGATGCTATATTAGGACAGGTTGCAGAAATTAGAGTTGGAGAAGAACTGTCGGGTCTTTTGCTGGTACAGATTCAGAAAAGTCTGATTCAGGAACAAAGTTAGCAGCTCTCATGGGAGTGGTCTTGCAGGCTCTGAATTTCCCAGCACCTCTACCTCACTACATACTGTGTGAATTATTAATGGACCCAGTGAAGAGATTACTAGATGCACAGGGAATGGGCCACATCCAGTTGAGACGACTTGACTGAAGTTGGGGAAGCAGGAGAAGATAAACCAGGGAAGATTTGGGGGACACCTAGTCACACCCTAATTAGGAAAACATTATACTACAGATAGGGTAGCATGCCCCAATTCTCTCCTTGAGGGAGAATGAGATCCACAAAAGGTGTAAATGGGCTGCTGAACCTTACCACAAGTAGATAAACACAGCAGGTTAGGGAATCAGGAACTTTTAGAGGGAAGCATACAGTTGTGTGTAAAGGATTGGCTAAGATGATGATTCAGAAAGTGAGAACATAGAGAAGGAAGTCCATGGGACCTGTTGAGGTCATCCCAGGTTTAGAAGTTTTGGGAAAAATCCTGAGCAACTTTTTGGGAGTTTTCCTGTCACTAATTTATTGACATGGGGACATTCTAACCCCACATACCTGTTCTTCACATTCTAGTGCCTGAAACTAACAACAAAGCAAATTTCCTCTGTGTAATATATTGTAAGTGGCTAGTGAGAAAAAATGTCCAGGAATGCCTGTAGAGCAAGGAACTCTCTGAACTACATCTCCTCGTACACATCTTTCAGCTAACTCAGAGATCCAGCCCTCAGGAATGTAGATTTGTGACATGCTTGGAAATACTCGCTCCATTAATCAATGAATGAATTACACTCATTCATATGCATTCTTTTTAACTGACAGAGTATGGTCTTGGTAATAATCTTCATTTAATTCACTCAAAAACAATTCAATACACATTATTACTGAACAGAAGATTGAAATATACTTCATTATATTTCAGAACAGCATGTGTGAAAGCACAGAATGGAAATTGCTCATATAATCTATGAGAGGGGACTACAGTATCTTGTGACCTGTGGGCAATGTCTCTTGGCAAAGAAGGGAAAGCCATGTAACACATTGATATGTTGACTGAGATGAGTTATTTATTATTTATGGAACACCGCAAGTGGTACATCAGATTTTACAGACACCTACAAAAAAAGATTCTTGCTCAGAGGAGTCTGCAATCTAATCCAGACAAATGTAGGCTAATAACTCAAAAGGAAGAGGAAGAATGGCTATCCTTGGCATGGTGATCAAAGTTGGAAGGCTTCATTAAAGATTTGGGTTTTCAGGGGGGATTTGAAAGAAGATTAAGGGTTGTTTGTCATGAAAGAAGGCAGCTGCTCTAAGTGTAGGAGTGACACGAAAGAAGGTATGAAGTGAAAAGTGAGAGAAGGAAACAAAGGTAGTCTGAGTCTGGTGTAAATTAGGAGTAACTCCATTGAATTCCATGCCGTTTGACTAATGTAAAACAGTGGGAGATCTGAATCAGCCCGCATTCCACAGTCTATTCACATATCACCACTAAAAAGACAGCTCATAATAGACCTTTCCCTTCATCACAAGGCATGAAGTCTGTGGGGCAACTGCTGCCACCTTGCACCGATGCAAATTTTAACTGCATACAGATATGTCTCTTTTCATCCTACTTACCTGTATTTATCTTCCATTGCCACCCTCACAGCCTCCAGCACCATTAACATCCCTAGAACTGATGAACCCATATACCACCATCCCTCATGGAGCAGCACCTCTCCATCTCAGAGTGTTTTATGGTGCCCTTCACCAAAGTATGGAATGCACATCAGATGGTTTTCTTCCTGATAATTACAGTTGGAGCACTCACTGACTTTAAGGGTCTAAGGGTTGTTGCAAGCAGGCTAAGAACTAAGAGGCTCAGGAACTCTAAGGCTATGGATAGGAATTTGGGACAGAAGGAGACTTAGGCTGGGAAGCAAGTATACGTGGCAGAAGATTGTCTGGGGAGGGGAGGGGTAATTCAGGTGGAAAGGTAGAGGCAATGCTAGAGAGTGAGAGAGGCGTATCTCGGAGAAAGGTAATTATTCCAAGCAGCAACTCGGTTTTGGGAGATAACATCTGAGTAATTTCCCCTTTTGTTTCTCCAGTGTTTAATGGTGTTATTGGATGGTGATTCCAAGAGTTAATGATATGGTGTTCCAAGGATACTGATCATATTCAGGACACGTTTTCATTCCCCTCCTGTCTTCTCTTCTACTGTGTTTTAGAATTTTAATTTTGAACTTTTTTCCCCCCAAAGAAAGATGTCCAGGAATGCCAGATATTGTAGAAATATACAAAGTGTAATGGAAGGTTGGATTTCTTCTCAATGTCAGCCCGAGATTTTTTTCCTGCAATATTCCGATAATGCCATGAGTTTGATCTTCTCCACATGAATGAAGTGGAAGGGGAAGGATGTGGGTGGAGTGTCACATCGGGCTGGTTGCAGTTCCCTAATTCAGAGCTGCCCAGCCTCAGTGCAACTGAGAGATACACAAGAGCAACTAATTTATGCCACCACCATAAGGTTCCTGAGGGATCTTATATCAGTGAAGGATCAGGGATAACTGAGCTTCACTTCACCACACCTCTTCCCTGTCACCTAGATGCCATGCCCAACAGAATGCCCTCAGTGTGCCCTTACACTGGGGTTGATGAGGTGGGTAGCACACGGGGTGGTGCTACACTTTTGCCAGCAGAGTTCTCCTGCACAGGAGAAGTACAACATTGGTTATCTCCAGCCATTGTAAGGCTATTTTGCTCTGCTTTCATGGCACAAAGTGGCCTTAGTGGACTTGAAAGCCTTGCAACTGGAAGGTTGCAACATGCATTGGTCAGATGCATACATTGCAGGGTTGTATGTAATTTGTGATTTTAACAGTAGCCTTGAAAACGGTATCACAAATGGAGGTAAATATTATAGGTCAAATCCTCAACTGGTATGAATGGGAGCGGAGCATCGCCTTCAGTGGAGCTTGGTCCATTTTTACCATCTGATAATTTGGCGTCTCCCGTTCAGATATATTCGCTAATGTTAGATCTCTGCAGATACTACTTAACATTGCTTATCCATCCATTTTTGCCTCCATTCAAGACCACTTGAGCATCATGGGTTTGACAGCTGAGCCTGAACTCTAACATTTATTGGGCCCATATTCCACCTAGGAGAGCCTGTGGAAAAAGCAGCTATGGATGTTAGGTAGAGAAAAAAAGTTTAAGAAAAAATTAGCTATAGTGTAGACAATGGCTGAGATTTTCAGAGAAGCCTAAGGGATTTGGATGCCCAGTTTCCATTAATTTTAATTGGGCATTCAAATCCCCTAAGCAGCTTTGAAAATATCTGTCACCATCTACAAGTCACTTGTGTGGCTAACTTAGGGGAGGGGATTATTCCATCCCTAAAATACACAGTTCAGATTTCCCTTTAATTAGGAAAGCTTTAATAAAACCTAAGGAGCTTTGGAATTATCTCACATTTTCCCCATACCTTTCTGTCCTCAATTATATCTTGTCTATCTTTTCATGCCAACTCCAATATTGTCCCACTTCTCATTGGTTGTTGCACATTTTGGATTAAATTGCACTTCTATACTCTCACTACTAACATACCTCCAGCCTTATTTCCTCCATTTAACGTACTCTTCTCTCTGTGCCCGGGAGTTAAAATCTCCCACTAATACAACTCTGCCCTTTTGCCTGCTTTTTTATTTGAGCAGTGATTTCACACTCCAGTAGTTCTTTTTGGGTAAGTGGCCAATAACATTCATATAGCTAGTTTACTCTCTGAAAATTTTCAATTATCAGGCCATAATAACTCTACATCACTACCGGTTACTTCCACATCTCTTCTTGGATGAAACAGATTTATATAATCAAAATAATGTTCTTTCTCTCAATCTGCATGTTCCTCTTAAACAGTCTATGTGACCTCAACACTCAAGGATTCTGTCATGCAGAGTTATTATCTGGGCTTCTCATGTACAAAAGTGGGCTGCACTGATTTCTTCACCCTTTTGACCTTGATCAGAAGCTCAGGACAGTCATATCACCAAGAATCCTGTCCTCAACAAGCACCTGTTGATGGCAATGCAGGCTCTGAGTGCTCAGAGACCTCCTGATAAGCAAAGAATAAATGCTTTAGCATGATAAATGAGATAGATGTCCTCTCTGCATGCTTTTATGGGAGGAGGATGATACTGTGCTCACTAAGGTATTCTAGTTTCCCCTCACTAAAGATGTCAAACAAAGATGGGATTAGTAGGGTGGCCTGCCTCATGCAACATGAGACATCACTTCTGTTATCTCTCCTATTCTCTTTACAACAAAGCTACATTCCCATCACAAATCCCCTTAGATATGATCACACGCGTTGTTTAATATGCCAAAGTCAATGAGCTAAAGGCTGGAGTAAATCCTCAGATGCTGTAAATCTACAAAACTCCATTAACTTAAATGCAACAATAGCAATCTACCCCAGCTGAGGATCTCGGTCCTATTAGAAAAAATAACAAGATGCTCCCAGGAACTCTTGACTGTTGTACTGCAGCTTCACAACTTAGCAATGTAATATAATGGGTTTACAAGACAAAACTGTAAAATCCTGCTGTATATTGTGTTACATGAGAGTACAGCCTGGAGAGACTCTTTGCAGGCAAGGCAATGGCCCTAAGGAAATCGCTCAAGAGCAAAGGGCTCACAGTAAGACAGGATAAGGCACAAGTGGTGCAGCTAACCTGAGAAATGGGCAATATACTGAAAGAAAATAACTTTGACTGAGTCCATTCACATAAGATGAATCCTGGCCTGACTGAAATCATGCCAAACTCCCACTGACTTGAAGGGGACCAAGATTTTAGCCCTAATCTTTGCTGCTCTTTGATATGGGATGCAAGGTAAAAAATCAGACTTGGCAAATATTGATTCTGCAAAAGATTGCTTTCATCATCCCTGATGGTGTGAAGATAGGTCCAGCATACAGGGGAGAGCAAGATTATGCTTTCTTCTGTAAATATTATATCATCAAAAGAGAGTTAATTGAAGGTGATAATGAAGTAGGAGACAGAAGAGGGAATTAATTTGTTCTCTCTCTTATTATGCATGGTGGGCCAGATCCTTAGCTGGTGTAATCTTGCATAGCTCTCTGGAGCTACACTGGTTTACAACAGCTCAGAATCTGGCCTCTTATCTTTTTAGCTAACACTGAGAAGGATTATAATAGTTATAGAGGTGGACTACAGAATCAGTTTGCATCAGCTGGGAGCTGATATGCAACATCTCTTTCAGTTAGGAAACTGTAGTTAGCAAACCAGGTTATTTTCACTCAAAATATATTGCAGCCATGTGTGTGCAATTTTAGCTGTCTTTATGCTTCTAAATTTAATTTTAACATGATGCTTCAAACTGGCTAAACTTGTTTTTCTTTTAAATAAACTGAACAACATTGCTTTTATTTATTCCCTACCCCAAGTTACATATGGCAATTCAGTGCTTGTTGTTTGCACAGAAAGTATGAGAACACTAGCACAAGCAAAATTCCCTAGCAATGAATCTTCCTTGTTCTCACTCAGAAGAGCTTTTAGGCCTTTATTTAAAAGCAGGTAGCTAAAAGACTAAAAGCTGATGCAACTAGCTGCTTTTGCCAGATTTTTATTGTGCATGCTTTTAATTTTGCTATCAATGTGTATGGTCTTTCTATAACTATGTGTTAGTTGCTTTAGAAATTAGTCTTGTATTTAATCAGAGCAGCACATCCAAACTTTCCATTGGACTGGGGACCTCTATTGAGCTACTCTCCGAGCATCTAGAGGGAAGAAGTGAGCCACTGAAAATGAATGCCCTTTCATCCTGGAAAAATTATTCTTTGCCTTTTCCTCAACAGACATGGGATATTTCCAAAGAGACTGTAGTCACACAAATAAGTCAGCCTTCTGTGGCCAAGAATATTATTCAGTTTCTGCATGACCTGCTACAGCACATTCATTCATTCACAAAGGGCACAATCTTGTGTTGTGTTGGGAGTTTGGAGCACTCAACACTTCCAGCAGTTGCTGAGCACTCTGCAGGATTGAGCCCCAAGTCACTTCACTCTCACTCTGTGATAGTAACAAAGTGCATTCATGTTCCCCTTGTGACAAATATATAGCAAAGAGATACAGTACACAGAACTGTAGGTACAACATGAACATGCTAGCTAGATATTAGGTAGTAGTGTCTTTTACAGGTACCTATCACCACGGTATCTGAGTACAGAGAGGGAGGGTATGATGCTAGGAAACTTTTTAACATTGTTTTGAATTAAATCTTCACCTTAAAAAAATAAATCAAGAAACAAAAAGATTTCAAGATCATTATTCTTGCTTTTTAAAAAAACAAAAACAAAACACCATCATAACCACTCTCAAAAATTGTTTAGTTTTTATCATTAAACCTTCTAAATGCCCATCCCAAGTCATACTGTCTCCTACACATAATTTCCACCCTCCCTGACAACTCCTTCTCCTGACCTGACATGGTTCTTCCTTAATTTTCTTCTTCTATGGTGCAAATGGGCCTTTTCTGCACTAATATGTTGCTCCAGCAGAAAGTCTCTGTTGATATCAGAAGTCAGGAGTGAGGCTGCTGGGGCAGGGCAGGTGTGCTGCTGGATTCCTACTTTTTCCTGCTGATCTGGGCTGTTCCTGAGAGGGAGATGAAGTTGGGAGGCTTAAAGCAGCCCCAGGTTAGTCTGGGGATGGGTGCTTTCTGACCAGCTCTTCCACCGTCCATTCTGTCCAGCCTGCTAGATGGCTGTAGGCATTTGCAGTAAATAAGTATCCATGAACCTCAACAGGCTTGGAAATGTCCTTCAGATAAGCTTCCAAATGTTGGGATACTTATCTGAACTGAGTTACCAACACTTCTTTGTTGCAAAATAGATTCAAGTAGTTCACAAAAACAGCTTTTCTCATGAGGTTTCTAGTACTCCCAACTTCTGGTCATGCTATAAATGCCACAACAGCAATATTTTGTCACTTCCAATTCCCATCATTGCTAAAGCCAGAATATGCAGAGACATCATGTTAAAAACCCGTTTTCAAAATTAACTGTTTTGAACAAGGGTTCAACCATAGTTTTGGATGGTGCATTGCGTAGGTTCTTATTTTATTTAAATTGCCTCAATCTTTCCTAATTTGCAGTAACCAACAAGTTTCCTCCCTTTCCTGGTCCCACTAATACCTGCGAACTTTACAGTACATCCCCTGATACTTTCCAGAGCAGACAGGACTCATACACACATGGCACCACCATACGCACACATCTGTGGCTTGAAATCTTAACACAAATTGGCAATTTCAGGAGTCAGAGACAATGTGTTATAATCTTAACACAAAGCAATCATCTATATATCTACGGGGCTCCTCTGGGGTGGCAAAGGGGGCAATTTCCTCTGGGTCCCTCATTTGAGAAAGCCCCCAAATCAATGAAATCTGAGTGAATGGTGGTATGTCCTGGTGCACAAGATCACAACGCCACTCTGGTTTGGCCCAGTTGCTGAGGCGCTGAGTCGCACTACAACCCCATGAAGAGGTCACAATGCCACTCACTCGAATTTGGCCTAGTGCTGCCCATCATGACAGAGGATCAGCTGGGCCAGGCTTGAGTGGTGCTGCAACCCCATGCACCAGGTTGCAACACTCAAGTGGGAAACTGGCCGCAGCCTCATGGAACAGAAGCTGCCGCTATAGGGTGACTGCAGGGAGTGCTCACTCTCTGTCCCCCTCCCTCTCTGACACTTAAGTTTCACTATAAGGAGGGAGATTTTGCGCTGGGTCCCCCAAAGCCTCTGAATGTCCTTGTCTATCTGACTTCTGAAGCTGACAACTTGTGATGGGTAGCCAGGGCTGCATGCTGATAGCTCAGTGCTAACTGTTCGAAAAGTAATGTCGCTCTCACCTACAGCTTTACAGTTATGCAAATTTACACATGCCTAACTATTGCTGCAGAGTAAGAGGAGTTGTACTTTTGAACAGTTAGTATTGATGCTGGCCTCAGAATCAACACTAGACCTGATCCAAAACCCATTAAAAGAATAAAGTCAATAGAGATTTTAGCAGGCAGTGAGATCTAGTGAACGGGATACAGAACTGGGACTCAGGATACCTGGATTGTTGGCAGAGTCACTGGCCCATAATTCACATCAACCCTTGCCTCAGTTTCCCCATATGTAAAGGGAGGATACTGACATCTCCTTTGTTAAGAGTTTTGGAAGCTATAGTGGAAAAGCACACCAAAAGAGCTAGTATTGTTGTTGTGTGCTCTGCAGCTGCAGACTTTCATTCTACTCTTGATTCTTCAACAGAGATAGACACCTGTGAGGACTGGAGGGATTTCCTCTCTTTGCTGGTGGTCATCCCTATTATTGGAAATGCTCAAGATCTGACTCGTTTGGTAGCTCTGTCCTCAGAATGAAAAAAGAGGCTGGCAAAGCCAGAAATAGCAATGTCATATGTAGAGGATCCTGGATTTTAAACCAAATAAAGATGCAAATGACAGGCACCTGTGCATTCATATGCATTTACAAAATTCTTGCTGAAGGTGACCTTTACTTGCAGAATCTAAAAAATCATTGCTGAGCTTGCAAAAACACCACAAGGCTGTGATTTAGGAATGGAGAAGTAGCCTTTAATTTAGATAGCTGTAGAGGTTCATCCTGTTGAAGCCAATGAACATATACAGAAAGATGGGAGCAGGACTGGGCCTATTGTTTTGTCCCTTACAAAAAATAAATTTTAAATGGAAACTATATATTATTTTACTGCACGGCAGAGAATATCACAGCTCTGAAGCCATAGTAAAAGCATATTTATCTCTGAGGCGACGGACTATGTATTAGGGTAAAAATTTACCAAGTAATTCCAGTCTGATATAAATATATATTTGCTTATCTATTTTGCTAAATTCATATTTAACTTTTAAAATACACAGCTGCTTTGGAGGCCATCACTAAGATTTTTATTCTTATAACTCTTACTGTATGTATATTTATTAATTTGGAGCAACATTTTGAATTTTACATGATGAGCTAAATTCATCAGTGGTATAGCTTTACTGGAGAGAACATAATTATACCACTGTTATTTACCAGAGTATCTTTTAATATGCAAAACAAGGAGACAAGTGCACCTGGACTCAGGATATCTGGGTTCTATCCCCAGCTGTCACCCAGACCCCAGCTCTTTGAGGCAGGGACTTTAAGGTCAGACGGGACTATGATGTTTGTTCAGTGCCTAGCACAATGGGAGTCCCCAATCAGTTGTAACCTCTACATGCTGCTATAATAAAATAATAAATAATTGTGCTAACAAAATCTTATTTACACACATACTGTATTATAAAACATTGTTTAACACAAACAAGATATAGCCTGTACAAAATACAAATCTATCAATCTATTATGGGAACAACAAGACATGTATTCATATAAATATATATATGCACGCATCCATGTATACATCCCCCCTCCTCCACTACACAGACTCACCTATAAGAAACAAAACACTAAGAGCAGGTGTATAATAAATTGTTTTGTCAGACAATAGAATCCTAAGTGTGCTGGCCAGATGCTCAAGATTCGTGTCTTTTTCTGAGTCAGCAAAAAAATAAAAAATTCCATCAGAATGATTCTTCAGAATAAAATCTTTGCACCAATCAACTCTCCAACACCAGCCCTTGACCTGCCCCTTACTATGGATTCGCCAGCCACGTGTCTGTGGTCATGTCGCTCTTCCTGTTGGGATTATTGTCATTTACAGGCTCTGGAACATGAGGCTTCTATACAGCAGGTATAATTTTTCACCACACAAGTTAAGATTGTACCTAGAGAGAGGAGATCCCTCCTGCACCATCGGGTCAGAAATCATCAGGTACCACTAACAGTTCTTCCTGTTTCACCCTTGATGTCAGAAGAGTGTCAAAGAATCTGTAGAGTCCCTCTTGGCATTCACTCTTGTATCATCAGCGTCACTTGGAATCTTGTGGTGAAAAACAATATGTGGACATTAAGACTCTGATTCACCAAGATACTCAAGTATGTGCCTAACTTTAAGCATTTGCTTCAGTTGGATGCCTCATGTGCGTAAAGAGTTCGTAACGTGCTTAAGTACCTGGCTGAACTGGCATCTTAAAGACTAAAGCCTGATTCTCAGTAATACGAAGGCTCCTTTACCTCACTACAGAAACTTAAAGTGGATGTATAAACAGAATTTACTCCCACTTTCAGACCCTCTTTACGCAGTGTACTATACTTTTTTTGTGTACACTGTATTTCTTTCCAGCTGCTTCAAGAATACTTGCCATACAATATTAGCCTTCCAGCAAAGAGGGCATAGAGAATAATGAAGGGCTGAAATCCCTCATCTCCTGCAAGAAGGAGGAATAACTATTGCATTGGTCTGAGCAGACAATTAAAGGAGGAGGCTGCAGTGTGCCAGTGGAGAAAAAGTGCAAAGATCTGGGAGTTTCATCTTCGGATTCTGGCTATCCTCACAGATCACTGAGGAGTTTACACTGAGGAGGCAAGTGAAAGCTTCGGTCTAGGGAATTCATTCCTGAGAAACTGGGACTCAGCTGAAAGGGGCAGGCATCTCTAAAGGAATCCTTGAGGTCATGGCACTGATCTGCCTGTTTCAAGAACTCTCGTCTGTATCTTCCCAAGAGAGCCACGACTGAAGATACCATGGTGGTGAGTGTGGGGTAGAAAACCTAGATACTTAGGTCAATAAGATGGGAGCATTTTCATCTACTTTTCAGCATGCAGCACTGAATGTATGTGTGTCTTGGAACCTATCAGTGTTTCTTTAACAAATGTGAAAGATAAATGATGGAAAAACAATTGTTATCTTGGGAAGATTCTCATTAGCAGAATAAGTGAAGTAAAATTGCTTAGATAGAATCAGTGTTAGACTTGTTCTTGCATCTCCGTTATATCTGAACAAATGTGCTCTATCATAAAGCGGGCTGTGTGTCACTGGTGCTGGCAGAGGGGAATAATTGGCACCAGAAAAGATGCCTTTTACCAAAGTATAGCAGGATGCTTGTATTATGCTCTCATTGCTTGGCATCAATTTGTCAGCTGCCACACTGGTTTCTATACTATGGAGCTTGAACATAGGGAGAGAGAAAAACAAAACATTTTTTCCAGCATTAACAGCGTTCTAGAAATCTACTGCCAGCTTCTATACCAGTTAATCCACTTCCCAAAAATACCGTTGCCTTTCTTCTGATGGCCAAATCATCATCATTTAAATGTGTTTTATCTGTCTGCTTCCAGCATCAGCTAATGTGGAAATATTTTCGGAAGTTGTATGTGAAGTTCAGACATCAAGTCCACAGTGAATATTTTCAGTAAGCCTACTATGGACTAGTTAGCTATCCTGCATTCATTTTTCAGGAAGTATGAATTATTAGTCATTCTGACATGGGAACCTTGAACACAAATTGATGAGGTTATAAATAGCTCAAAGTGTTCTGAGCTCAAAGTGTCACAGATTAAAAAGGTGAATATCATAAGAAGAAAATGAAATAGAGGAAGTGTGTCTTCAACAACCAAAATATTGGTTAAGAACTTGGGCCACATTCTGAGGCTTGACTCCAAACCAGAATAATGATGTCTGATTTTGGGCCCTTATCGAATGTAGCACAGGCCCAAGTCAAACAAAAAGTGACAAACACCTACTTCATAGCTGTAAAATTGCTGAATATACTTTCCTCCACTGAAAGTTGTGCATGTAAATTAATCACCATTTCCGTCCTGCCACAGCAGTCACATCCTCTCTCACTGGTGATTCAGGGATAAAGGTGTTTGGTGCCTAGAGATGATGATGGATGATGATGATAGTGAGATTGCCTCTCTGAAGCTTTAGGTGCCTACATAACTTTAAAAATCAGAATCAGGAACCAAGAGTCAAACTATAGTTATACACCAAGGTAAAATTGGTGTAATGGAGTAAAGAATCAAGACCTAGAACTTCAAGCACAAGGAAGTGGCAGCAGGAGTTTTTTTGGGGAAAGGAACCTGTTCCTAACCTTAATATGTGGGGGGGGGGGAACTAATTAAAACTAGAAGTGGTAGATTAGAAGGGAAGGGTAGAAGAAAAGTGCAAAGAGATGAGGACACAGGAAAGACAAGGAGGGGGAAACAACTATCAGGAAGCAGAAGGGAAAAGAACAGTAACCAAAGCAAGGAAAGAAAAAAGGGGAAAGCAGAACTGAAGAAGGGAAGGGAAAAGTAAGCAAAAGAAAATATGGTCTAGCAGGAAAGTATTTTATTTTCTATATGTTCGTACTTTTCAAGAGGCCACTGCCATTTCTCCATATCTGCTACGCCCACTTGCATTATAACAGCAGGTCTCCCCTTTAAATTCAACCATGGATGTTTCCTATATCTGTGACAAAACCCCCACAAGTCATCAGCAGAATTTAGACCTGGGAACTGTAGCACAGACCTCTGCTGCTTGAGCTAAAGGAATCTCCATTACTTGGTAGTAGTAAGATGGATCAGCCACTAGAGGGGGATGTAAAACACACTTTGCCAATAAATTACATGCCTTCCATGTGATGACAAGCCCCTGGCCCCTATGCGATCAAAACACTCAATAATCAATTGGAAAATCCATAAAATTTGACCATAGTTTGTATATAGTGTTTACTGTTCCAGGCCCTAGAGATGATTTACTTCTTCTGTGTCTGACATTATCAGCTAGAGAGGTGAAACCCCTCTACAAGAGAAGAAATTTCAGAAGTGTTGCTTAGATGTATAGATATTGGAGTATAAATGGGAATAAATGATCAAACATACCATTTGGTGTTTCAGTAGAGGGCATACTGCTCGAACAATAGAGAATTTGGGGATTAAAAGGGAAGCTTTTAAAAACAATTTCAAAAGTGAAGTATGCATTTTGCATTGTCAGTCATAATTTTAAGAACATTCAATCCTGATTTGTAATATTAATAATTTGACATATTACACAGATTGGAGTTAATTGGATTTAAGCCTTACCCACTCTGCTAAATGAATCAAGTTAGTTTAACAGGAATGAAAAGCCCCATCAAGATGTAGGCTAGCACATCTGAAGCCATATTCTAGCCTAGATTAAGGGTACGTCTATACTGCATATGCCTCATGGTGGCATGTAGAGTACCTACACTGCACACACCCCAGCCTGGGTATAAATAGCAGTGTAGACAGTGAGGCACTGCTGAGGCAAGTAAAAACACACCTGAACACACAAGGTCTGTATCCTACATAGCTCTCCACACACCTAACCTGTGCTTCCCCATTTACAAGGCGAGTTGTAGCAATGTAGTGTCCCATTACCTCCCCTCTACCAGAGTCTCTCTCACCACAGGGAAAGGTTCTAGCAGCAGGAAAAGGCTCTGGCAGCTCTCTACTGCTAGAGCCTTTCTTTGATGCAGGTAAAGACTCTGGTAGGGAGGGAAAGTTGAATAGGGAGGAGCTGCCAGAGCCTTTCCCCACTGCTTTCCCCCTGCCAGAGCCTTTCACTGCAGTATGTAGCTACACATACCTTACATACTGACACCAGTGGTATGCAGTGTAGACATAACTTATAACACAGCCAACTAATATGGCTTTCAATGTGTTAGTCTGCATCTGATGAAAGATTTCCAGCTGTGTTATGCTAGCTCAGTTAACATGATTGAAATACACATCCCTTTTGCCTTCAGGACTGGGCCTATGAGTCCATCCCTGCAAGGAGTTTAGAGTCCTCAGCACTTCATAGGATCAGATCTTAAATTATACTGAGATAAACACACCTGCTATATGCCATATTCCATACCAGCTCCACTTGAGATGACATCCAAAAGAAAGTCTTCCACTAGGGAAATACTGGAACACTTGGGCTGTACCAGTCAACCTGGAAAAAAATACAATTGGGGGTCTGATGAAAAAGCCTCAGTAGCAAATTAAATGATGTTGTGGTAGCAACATAACTGCCATTTTCTTGATGGTACATAAAGAGGACTATAATCAAGTTTATTCTTCCAGAGCTGTACCACCTCAGTGCTTCCAACAATAGTAAAGTCTTATTTTAGGGCAAACCCCTGCAAGACATCCTACTGGAGTTACTAACTCGTTTTGTAAGACAAGCAGAGAAATAACCGGATATATCTGCTCCTTCTGTGTCCTTGAGACATACTTAATAAGAGAGTGATGTTTTACACACTCATTCTTCTCACTGTAACCACATCAGAGTTCAGCAGGAAAGGAAAAGAGAAACAAACAGGAATGTTTGCCAAGGTGAACAAACAGCAAATCATAGCAACTAATCAGGCAAATGGGTATGCACCCTGTTGATCTTATGTATAATATATAGGAAAGACAGACACATAATACTGATGGAAAGAGGGGAATAACAATACACTCGCCCAGCAGAGGTAAGGATTCAGAGAACTCCATGCTTTTGTAATAGCTTTGCCCTCTCATAGTAGGAGAGTAAAAGTGAAGAATGTAGATAATATACATCCTGTATATCACCGTGTTACTACTAATGCCCTTCATCTTTTTCCCCCCAAATGGTAGACCTGCTGCTTTCAGATAGGATGATCCTCAATTTAATGTTTCAATAAGGTGAAACTCCCAAAACCGGTGTCCTGTTTGTATAGAGAAGCATGCCTTAGTGTTGACCATGTTGCAGCTTTGTACACATCCAGTAGCTACACCAAGTATGCACTACACTGCAGCTGCTTATGTGTTTGGGTGTTCAGAGCTGAATGAAGGTCATCTACAGTCAATAATTCACTGCTGAGTTAAGCCTAGATTTCTCTCCTGATCATGAGGGCTTTCAGCACAAAAAAATAAGTTTTGATTAATGTTTATACAATGTATTTTTTCTTTTTGTAAAAATTTGTTCTCCTGTATTCACTACAGAAGCCCCAGAATACATCATTCTGGCAGATCACAGATACCAGATGAGTCAGCAGTTGTAGCCTTCTTGTATCTAGGATTCCTGACAATGTATTTGGGGTGTCTCTAAAATGACTAGACGGGCAGTGGATTTTCACAGATGGTTTTTGTTTTAAGTTATGTATAGAATGGCCTGTTTAGGTAGGGCATTAAACACACAAAACCAGTGCCTACCTCAAAATTTAACTTTACATGTCACCTTTTCAGGAGAATTATATAGTGGTTTTGCCATCTACTGGCCAGAGACATCTATTGGAGATCCTTTATCTGCTCCACAGCCATTAAACAGCCTCAGGGTTTTAGCAGAAGTTTCTGCACCTCTGCAATGCTGAGTGGATCTATATAGCAGTTGATCTTTGGCCATGGCCTTTCTTCTTTCTGAATCACCTCTGCTCTATTCCCAAACCTTACAGCATGTGGAAGTGCAGAAAGCCCCTACAGAACTAAATCATTAATGGAAGGTTGTAGACAACTTTATGCAAGTGATGTATTTATGGCCAGTGTTTCCAAAATGACTAGTGATTTGAGAGGCCTCAATTTGGAGTGTTCGGGCCCCTTTAAAGGTGTCTGAACCTGATTTTCAGAAAATGCTGTCCTCTGAAAATCAGATCCCTTTAAGATGTCTCTAGTTGATCATCTGAAATTATCAGTTACTTTTGAAAATCTTGGCTTATATAAATAAACGTGATGTGCCCATCACCAAATAGATGCTGTACATAAAACACTACCAATGCTTAAAAGTCAGAAATAGGGCCCAATGAACAAGCCACAGACCCCACCCCCTTCCTACCTCTGGCACTAATATCTGGCCCATCTATGCAGAAGGGTAGGTAGAAATAAAGGACATTAAATGGGCATGAATAAAATCACCCCAAGCTGGAAGGACTCAACAGATGCCAAACAAACGTAACCCCCCCCCATCATTCCAACTCTCTTCCTTTGCACAAAATCAATATCACCGAGCATGAGAAAATTTTCCATTTAAAAATCTTCTCTAACAATTCAGTTGCATTTCTGGAAACCCTCTACAACTGACCAGCACACACATCAGGGCACTGTGACCCAAATCTCGAACAAGAACTCCATTTAATTGATAAGTGAAGCTCTAGTGCTCACAGAATTGTCATTCATTTTCAAGTGTTTGGGTTGTTTTTCTCCCTCTTTCCTTTACCCTTCTCCCACTTCCTTCCCACTTCGCTTCTCAAAAAGCCACAGCTGCAATAAAACTATAGATGTGACTGAACATGTGTATACCTAAGAACCGGTTACCTTAGTAACAGCAAAGCTCTCTAATATTATGCTGCCTTCACTTTCTCTCATTGTCTTAGTTGTTTGGATAATGGATATGCATACTAAGTATTCAAATCAATATTTTTTCCAGCAGACAGAAGCTGAATGAATAAGAAAGTTGGGTTGGTTCTCCTTGTAAACTAACAAAAATCTATGAGTACCCAAACACCCCACAAAAAAGATAGGGACTTTGGCAACAGATCCTAGTTAAATTCAAAGCGTCCATGTACCATTGCACAATCTACAGTACAGTATTGTAGCCCTACTAATAGCAGCAATCACTGCATTCTGAGATGAAGTTCAGACATCTGCAACTTTGTAATTCTGTTCCACTTACAGCTCCATTAAACAGATCCCCTTTGAGGATTAGGATTCACTTAAAAGATTTACATTATTACATTTATTATATGTTCAAGCAGTATCTGAACTACATCAACTATTTGTGCTGTGCAATTGGCCATGACTAGTTACTGCTACTTTATGCAAAGCCAAAGTAATAAATATTTTAGTGTGTTTGTAGTTTCCTGATTAATGAATGATAATACACATAATTTACATGTTTCAGAGTAGCAGCCGTATTAGTCTGTATCCGCAAAAAGAACAGGAGTACTTGTGGCACCTTAGAGACTTAACAAATTTATTTCAGCATAAGCGTTCGTGAGTACATCATTCTGTTACTCAGAATGTAACACAAAGGATGTAGTGACATGATTCATTTCACAGAGCACAAGGAGAAATATTTTAAGTTCTCCCACCAATTTGTCCTCTATGCATTCCTAAAGAATATGCCAGTATATTTATGATATAGAAATAAGAACTCTTGTGTGTGTTTGCATTTAAGACATTCTCCAATACATGCCAAAACCAAATGTCCAAAAAATGAGTATCTTGATGTAATAAAATTATTAGGAACATAGTACAAATCCAGAAGAATCATAGTGAGAAGTAACAAAGCAGCACTGTTATATAATAAATTGACAATTGTTACAAATCAAATGGCTTTGCTGGCATGTACAATAGTCTATTGCTTACAGAGAACTTTAGATACAATCAATAGGACCTTTAAAAAAAATCACTTTCTGTGCTGATTTTACTTGCAGATTTTTAACTCCCTTATTTGATTAGTGATCCTTTTTCCAAATGAACCAAGCAAACACCATCTGATTGATCCTCACAATAACCTGTGCGATATCATCCCTATTGTACAGATGGAGAAATCAAGAGTTTAAGGGTTTGATCCTGCTCCTATTGAAGTCAATAGGGGTAGTAGCGAGATTAAGCCCTAAATGACTTGCTCAAAGAGGCATTTTTTCCTCAGAGCTGAGATTAAAGCTCTGGGGTTCCTGATTCCAGGTCTGTGGTAGGGTGTAGAATCCCTGCACTGTGTCAGGCAAATGAGACATTAAAAGGAACTCAGGCTCACACAGGTGCTCCAGGAAGCGGCCATAGAAGCAGCTGCATGAAGAAGAGGAAGTCAGTAATTGTTTGGCTTTCTGAATCCAGAGCTGTAGGTCTGAGTTAAGAGCCCTCAAACTGGGAAATACTGTGTTACATTTTGAGATTTTTAACTGATTTCTGTGACTAAAATATGACTCTGAGAAAAGGAGTTTGTGATATTTGACTAACCATCGCATTTTTGCTAGTTGCTTTACCACCGTACATCACCAGTTTTGCAGATATTTAAATGTTGGGCCTCTAGCTACATTATATTGGGAAATTCTGAACATATCAAAGTATTCATAACAATTCAGATAATTTACCAAAGTATTCAAAGTTCTGTAGAACAGTATTAAAATTAAATATACATTTTTAATGGGGCATAGTCCAACTGCTTTGGGCAGAGGATAGTCTGATTATATGTGATTAATGGGTTCGTTATTTATTACATTTTATCACAGAGAATGACCAGATTATGCATGGCCGAAAGAAAATCCCTGTCTTTATTCAACTGCTGTAATTTTACATTCTATATGTGGATATGTATTAATACAAAGGAAGGAGAGTCTTGTGACTGGTGTACTGGACTGGGACTTCGGAGATCTGGTCCTCTTTCTGGTACTGCCGCAGCTGTTCACTTAAATGCTCTGTGGCCCAATTTCCTATCTGTAGATGGGATATTAATACTTCCCTAACTCACAGGGATACTGCAAGGATAAATAAACATTGGTGAGACATTCAGCTATAGCAATGATGGAGGCCAACATAGTTGGGTAGGACCTCCAGATGACAAATAGCAGGATAGAGAACAAGTAGGACCAACTGAACACTTAGCTATAACAGAGCTAGGAATTGAATCCCAAGATATAACACATGACTTAGACCCCAATCCTGACTTCTCTACAGACACAGAATTGTAACAGTTTTAGGCCATCATTAATACATTGCATCATTTATATTAATGTTTAAAGATATTATGTGTGGCCTGACAGATTGGAATTTTGATTAGTTTCTGAGGGCTGTCAAGTAAATCAATTGATAAGCCCCCCATGAAATCTTGATCAGTTTAAATAAGGTCAGATTTTGTTATGCTAGACATTACAGTTTGTAGCAAGGGAGATGCTTCATAGAACTTTAGGAACATTCGTAACATTAGAGAAAATAATGTTATTGATGTGTTGTATAGAGAAGTGAGGGTGTGGGGGGCATTCACAGGAAAGTTAAATTAAACTCATTTTCAGTTCTTTGGGGAAGAGATTTAACTGTGTGTTTGTACTGGATGCATCACAATGGTTTCCAATCCTGGTTGGGGCCATAGGACACTAGTGATACAAATAACTCATTAGAATATAGGCCTAAATCCTCCAGTTCCTATGTGGGCAAACTCCCCTGGACTTCAGTCATAGTGATAATATTTTAATTTGCTTTAGG
Organism: Chelonoidis abingdonii; assembly: GCF_003597395.2. Classification (NCBI taxonomy): domain Eukaryota; kingdom Metazoa; phylum Chordata; order Testudines; family Testudinidae; genus Chelonoidis; species Chelonoidis abingdonii. The sequence continues at coordinate 29,010,305 of NC_133773.1, forward strand.
AGACAGCCTGTCTGTGAGAATGTGATTAGTTTATTTGGCAACCTTCAAGAACCAGTTTAAATTCCAATTTCAGCTACATAGCGTGTTCTTAAAAATTAGTGAAACTGATGCAATTGGTAACCACAACTCAAACACAGATGTTAATTGTGCAAGATAAAACACTGTGGCACAATAGTTGGCATTCATGGGAAAAACAACATTAAGATAGTAAAAGCAAAAGAACTAAATGGAGATAATAAAGACAGTGAAACAGTCTTTGGGGATGCTGAATCCACACTCAGGAAACAGCTAATGATTTAGAGTGTTCTTTCACTGGAAAGTTCACATTTTCCACACAATAAAGTCTTTTTACAGGAACTCAGTGTTATTCAATGGAAATCCCATACAGAACAGGTGGAATTTTAAGACTCTATGATTGCTCCAGAAGGTACATACAGTAATAAAGAACAAGATCAAAACAAACGATAAAATAAACATTAGTGAGGTAGAAAAAATTGAAAAGAAGGAACACCATTAAGAATAGGAACAAAGTGAGACAGAAAATCCCACAAAAGACATGAAGTGTGCACATGAAGAGGTTCTGCTGCCTACTAGAGAACATGCAGGCCCTACTGCTTCAGCTCTGCCTTATCAAGGCTCTTTGCTTACAAATTAAAAACAACACAGAAGCCAGTATGATACAAATTCCTATCTAGGAGAAAGATCTGTTCAATGGTTTCTTTAAACCACTACATAAAAGTTAAATATGAGCATTTATTAAACTCACTTAAAATAGAGCCTGGAAACTGGCACACGTTTCTGTCTGATAAGGACCAGATTGTGAAACATTCACTGTGAATGTATAGGTATGCAGTCTGTTCAAGAACAGCAGGCATGAATAAGTGAATGGCAGTTACCAACTATGAAGTACAGGAGAGATCCACTGATGTTTTGGGGCTCTATTTTTGGAAACAGTGTTGGGCAATCTCAAGAAGCTGTAGCTGAGTAGCTTACTTGTGCAATATGCAATTCTTCTGGAAAACCACTACTTTATCATGAATTCAAGAGGATAATGAATTAAAATATCAGTGTAAGAGGAGGAATTTGAACAAATCAATAGGTGTCTGAAGTAGTAAATATGATGAGAATGCCTTCCTTCAGAGCCCTGACCTTAATCCTCAAGAGCAAATATTAGGTTTATTTAGCATAAGTCAGGAGTGCGTTTTTGAAAAACTTATTCAGCTCATAGGGTTTTTCAAATCTGAACCGTAATGGCAGATTTGATAAAGAAGCTGTGCTTCCTATCCCAAATTTGTTGCCTCAGATAGGCTTGAGTACACCCCACACCTCTAGGGGCCACTAGGATGCATGTAGTGCCTCCCCTCACCCTGCCATGTGTCCAGAGAGGAAAAACTGCTGAAAGGCCCCAACCAGAGACTGAGGCCTGCAGAGCAGCTGCAGAAGCAGCTTATGCCGAGACCAACAGACATGGATAGTATTTTCTACAGTTTTGACTGGACTTTCCCCTCTGCTGATTATCTGTTTGTTCTAATGCCCCCTTCCAGTCTCAACCTCAGCGTCACTCCACATACCTCCGCCATCCCACAAAGAAATTGCAAAATGAACATGCTTTTTTTTTTTGCCATTACAGTGATTGCTCTGCTCTGCCTTTTCTATCCCTTTCCCTATACTTTGTCTATATTGTCTATTTAGAATGTGAGCTCTTTGAGGCAGGGACTGCCTATTGCTCTGTGTTTGTGCAGAGTCCAGCACAATGGGGCCCTAATCTTGGTTGATCTCTAGGCACTACTTTAATAAAAATGATTAATCATCTTTGTTAGGGAGAAGGCTACTCAGCAAAGACTTGCTTTGTGTGCAGGCCCTTTTCCACTATGCCCCCAAAGCACCCCCAGTTTGAGTGCCTAGGAGTCCTGACGTGGGAGGCTTGAACAGCTCTGGAGACAGGGAAGCCTTCTGAAAAAGTATACTCCCCAGGCACAAGTAGTGTAGCTGGAAAACCCACCTCCATGCTGAAGTCTGTTGAGTCTGAACTGGTATCTAAAGAAGATGGCTTGTAAGAAATCCTCCATAAGGCATCAGAGACTCCAAGATCCAAGTTCTTAATTCAAGACTATCCAATTGTTTCATAGTTGGATAACTCATATTTTTACCATCCTTTAATTCTGAGTAAAGAACCAAGAGATTATTAACATTTATATTTTGATAGTGCCCATTGGCCTCGGTTAACTCATACTTACTGTCCTATTTCTGCCTTGTAAAGGACACGTAAAAGGAGAGAGAGGTAAAAAATGTAATCGCATTAAAAACATGCTGCTGGTACTGAACATGTTTCAAATTCCTAAGCCTACTGAAGTCATGAACTAAGAGCTGCTTCAATTAAAGACTTTGCTCCAGGCACAACATGGAATAACTATGTTCTTATAAAAAGTAGATTCTCTAGGAGATGGATGACAACAAAATATGTGAAATAACCAAAGATCAAGGATTACTTTGCAGCATGAGGCATCAGTGACATCTCTTTTTCTGAATCAAGTTGTATTATTTTTGAAAAATGGATTGGCAGTGTTTTTTACCTCCAAAAACTCCAAACGAAAACACCTGACCCCATTTGTGACTGAGCCATGAACAGATTATTCTAAATAATAAAAAGCATTGTGCAAGAACATGGAAGTTCCAGATGGTAATATTCTCCACCAAAAAACCAAAACAACCTTGAGTAGAGATTCCAAGTAGGAGTTAGACAGTACACTCCACTGGAAAGACAAAAAGGTGAAAAGAGAGGGCTACATCTTTGTTTTGGGATAGTCTTGCTAAGTACATCTATCTCCAACAGACAGAATCCTCTTATTGCAGTGGCAAGGCACAAGAACAAACAGAGCAACTATTATAAAATTTAACCTTAAAAAAACATGTAAGCCATTCTGACAAACTTACATCTATTCTTCCCATGGAAGAGCAGATGGCTCATACTTAGTCTGTGCATATGAGTCCTGGTCCATTTGTAGTCAGTGGCAAAATTCCTGATTTCTTCAGAAAGAGCATGTGATGGAATCCTACCACCACCTCCACCTGAAGTCAATGTCAATGGGAGTTTTGACACTGATTTCAATTGGGTTTGGAGCTCAACAAGGGCATATGATATATTTAAGCAGGACTTTAAATAAAGAAAATGGAAACACACTACTCCTTGTTTAAGCGCTTAGGGTAATGTAAACATGGAGAGGAGGGGGTAGGGAAGGTTCCACTTGTAAAATAAATCAATCCGTGGCACTAAAGATGGATGCATGGTTTATTTTACAGACCACTGCCATCTCAGCTCTGTGCAAAACATGGAAGGTTCAGCAAAAGGAAACAATATCGCTGCTTTATAATGAAATGTTTTACCAGGCAGAAAATTAAACATTTTATATATTTGTTAGGATTTTTAATAGCCTAAAAGCTGCAAATAAGAGAACTTCCAAGAGAACTCACAGGCTGATTTGATTTTGTTTGAGGAGGATTTAAAACACAGCACATCTTAGCACATCTCCTTACATCCCCTTGTGCAACAGCCTCGAACCACTAGTCATGCTCTCTTCTTTTTGTCCATTTTCTCTTTCTAGTCTTAATTTTTTACTTATGTATTTTTTCCTGCATATTTTTTGTCATTATTTTAAATCCGTTTTGTTCTCCTAATTTACGCTCCCTCTCCCCACTTATTCTCCTTCATTCCATTGATAGCTACATCTAAATACTGCTTGGGGTGTGGTCACATGCACTGCTGGTTCTTAGGCATATACTCACTCTTGTGGCTGAGCTGAATGGTGTGGGAGAGCAAAGGACAGAAGCTTGTGCCAATGAACAGTTGCCTACCAGACCAGCACTGTTCCTGGAGCAAGTACACCACAGTAGGGGACGCCACAGGAATAAGCATGCAATGAGAAAGCAAATTGTGGAATTCTATGTTCAGGAAACTTTCCTTGCTTCTATTGCTCTGCTCCATTCCTCTCTGAACCAGTTTTATCCCACCCCAGATTGGTAAATTCTGTATTATCTAATGTCACCTCCTTTTCTAGTATTTTCCCCATGCTTTTCTTTTATCTGCTTCCCTCTTCTCCATGACTGTGTAACACTGGCTGTCAATAATGGCTGAACTGTGTGGCTTGGTGTTGCATCATGAACTATCATCACTACATACAGCAGAAATATACTGATATCACCAGCACAGTATGCGTGGCTAGTACAAACACCTACACTGCTCCTGTAATTTGTCAGCAACACATTCTATGGGCACAGAAAATCGATGCATTTCACTGACTTAGTTTATTTAAATAGATATGGGGCTGGCAACCTTTCAGAAGTGGTGTGCCAAGTCTTCATTTATTCACTCTAATTTAAGGTTTCACATGCCAGTAATACATTTTAACATTTTTAGAAGGTCTCTTTCTATAAGTCTATAATATATAACTAAACTATCGTTGTATGTAAAATAAATAAGGTTTTTAAAATGTTTAAGAAGCTTCATTTAAAATTAAATTAAAATGCAGAACCCCCTCCCGACTGGTGGCCAGGACCTGGGCAGTGAGTGCCAGTGAAAATTGGTTTGCGTGCTGCCTTCGGCACGTGTGCCATAGGTTGCCTACCCCTGAAATAGATTATGCTGATATTTTAGGAACATACCTCTATTTTTAAAACAAATTGTTCACCCTTTTGATTGCAACTAGCAGTGTTCACATTTTATAGATCAACGAGTTAGTGTCTTATTTGCTCTGCAGACACAAACAATAAAGCACAAACAAAGGTGTGAACTTCTCTTTACATTAATGGAGAGATCAAAGATTAGGGTTGATCATATACGTTTAACCATTATTCTGTCCAAAACTGAAACCCACAGTTCAAGCTGTAGAAATAAAATTATGCTATAAAATATTTCATACTGTCAACCTACAATGCAATGTGAAATATTTATGTGCACTAGATTGTATCTTAGCACATAAATTGCACAATATATATACTTTCAGCTATAAACAGGAGTTATTTATGGAACTAGAATTCTCAAACAATAAATGTAAATGTTTTCTTATTTACCTTCCTCACAGATATGCTTGCAAAACTTGTTCCAAAGAAGATCTTTTAAGGAATGAGGTGTTAAGTTAATTTTTGGCATATTTAGTAGGTTTCTTTCAGCCTGCCCACCGCCTCTGTGATAGTCCAATATTCTGACAACCCTAAAGTACTTAAATATGATTTTAGATAAATTATCTATCCAGTTTTTACTATAATTTCACTCTTTCTACATTTTTCCTCCAGAGTTTGATGGAGGAAGCAGAGACCTCAATTTATTTAACATAAATTAGCTTTATTATTCACATTACTCTTTGCTGATCTTTTTAAAAGAGAAGTCAAATTAATAGTCAATTTCTAAATCATTTTATTTGTTCTTTTCCGTAATTCAGTTTATAAAACTGCAATATACAAAAATTCATTAGAAGTAAAACTAAATGTAAAACAAAGCAAGACCTTGTTTGATACATTTTCCCAGAAAGCTTTACCTACAGGCTCAGGAGCAGCAAACACTCAGCATATTTAAAAACGGAATTTAGAATAAAATTGCACACTGAAGCATTATGAAGCAAATGGACTGACTGGTTTTTGACTTCTTCGTAAGAACAGTTTATGGTTTCATTAAAACATGCAGTGACTATTTTAAATATTCTTTTAAAGAATAAAATCAATTTTAGGTCAGTCATCTTCAGAGAAGCGGATATGTTTACTTGTCTCTTGTGTTTTTGCAAGTCTCATTCTTTCAGCTTTGGCAATCAGCTACAAAAAAACAAAAAACAAAACATAACATTAAAGTAGAGTGAAAGAAAAACTGCATTCAGATTACAGGTTTATATCAAAGTCATATTCAGACTAGCAGGTCTCACAGAAAAGAACTAAACTTTGAACAACTGAACCAATCTGTACAGAGCATAGTTGTCTTGATACCAAAAATGAAGAGGTTCCTGATATCATTTTGATCAGTAGCATATAGGAACCATCACAAAGTACACAAATAGCACAAAGTTTTCCCTTAATCTCTGGATAGATTAGTGTCTTTAACATTCCATCCCAGTGTCCCATCCAATGTGGGGGGAGGGAGGGAGCGAGCGAGGAAAGGAACTGATAGTTAAACACACACAACCCAAAGACCTCAAACACAACCTTTTTTAAATAGACTAGAACTTTGAGGCTTCAGGCTCTTACTTAACTATAGCAGGATCAAACCTTAAAGAAATAAATTTGCCAGGAATGCTATGTCATCTTCTAGAGTCAATTTCTGGAGAGAGAAAAGACTGAAAACCAGAAGGAGGCCCATCCTCTAGATTGGGAAAACAGTGCATTATGTATTGCAAATCAAATGACTATTCATCTGAATGTAAACAGTATTGGCCACAGGAATGAGCTTGGGCCTAGGAATCCTGAATTCAAATGATAGTTCTATCAATGACCTCTCTGTGTTTCAGTTTCCTTATCTGTAAAATGGAGATAGTCCCCATCTTATCAGGGTATTGAGGGTTAGTTAATATTTGTAAGGCGTATGAAATTATAAATGTTAAATTGTGGTATTACTGACAATTCCTCTCAACCTTTCAATTTGACTTGATTGTACATTTTAGAAATAAGCATTTATAGCTTTTAAAAACTGTGAATCAAACAAACCTCAAAATCCAAGGCTGCATGTATAGCTTTAAAAAGGATATTACATTATATATAGTATAATAATAAAAATGAACATTCCAAGGGATTGAGTCCCATCTTTTACTGCCATTAACAGAAGACCTGACTAACAACTATTTGCGTTGTTGACCAGAGGGCCTTGCACCTTTCCCCTAACCCTGTTCCACTGCCCTTGAGGCTCTCTGTCATGGCAACTTATTTTACCACCTTTGCAGAGGGAGGATAGACAGAGCCATTGTTGGAGCTCTACCTTCATTTGTAGCTGAGCCACAAGAGTTGATGCAGAGTAATGAATGTGAGGCAGTAGCTCCCCTACAGATCAAGCATGCTACATCCTCCGCACTCCCAGCCCTGGATAGCCTAGCCAGGAAACCAACACCTAGTCTCTTCCACAGCAGCACACAGAACTCACCACAAAGACACAGGGACAACTTAGAATTAAAAAATGGATATTGTTTTGCCCCAGGGAACTCTCCCCTACGAAAGTAATTCTGTCATCCACTGTCCAGTCACTGACCAGAGGACCCTTTTTCTTCTTCAACACTGGCTCAAAATATTAGGCCAGTCCAAGAGAGGTCCTTAGTTTTTCAAACCACAACTAACATGTGAGCTGCAAATTTTCTTTCATTTCTACTCATACTTTCAACCCCTCTCTCATCACAGCACACACCACATAACTCACATGGCAACAGCAAACCTCCCCTCATTCCTTGGAGATCAAGAACAACAGCTGGGAAAAGCTCTCAGTCCAAAGTAATATGAAATGCAAAAATGCTCATATCTTACCCTTGGGGGAAGCAAACTGCACTACTAGTTAAGTTAACAGCTTGACAATTCAGCTTTTTTGTCTCCAATCTGAAGAAATTAAATGGGACACCACAAAAGTCTATTTTAAACAAAAGTGAGAATTTCAGGAAATTTCTGCCATCACTGGGATCCATGGTGACTCACATCTACGCAATCTTTTTTTTTCTTTCAAGAAACTTACTTTTAAAAAAGTAATCTTACATATATACACTGTACATCTTTAGGGCCTTAATACATTGGCAAAGACAGACAAGTTCTGCTCAGATTCACTTAAAGACACAGAATCTTGTCAATTATCTTAAATCATCAACTTTAAAAAACTGTGGTCTTGTCCACACAAACATGACATCTTGCTTGTGTTCTGGAGGATATTGAGTCAAAATTGATATATGCCATTTAGTCTCCATATTGGGGTATGCATTGATTTAACTAAACCTGTGCAAGTCTGCGTGTAGATAGGCCCTGTGTACCGCAACAGCAGAAGTATAGACTCACTCCATGGCACCCTCACTATCCTCCAGAACACAAGCCAAATGTCATGTGATGAAATATACTAAAGGAAGCAGAGAAAATTCAAAGAAATAAGGAATAGACAAAAGTACCTCAATTTCTTTCAAGTTTAGGTAGAAAGTGTGTAGGAAGACAGATGTTCTTGTGAATAAAGCCCAGCCTACACTAGGGAAACTTGCACCACTAACTACATTGATGCAGTTACACAGCAGGGCTTACACCGGTACAGCTAACTTTGGGCACCACTGTAAAGCCTTACCTATAATTAAAGTTGCACCTATCTTGCTTATATGAATATAAAATTGTTAAACTAAACCAATTGTGCGTGTTCACACTATTGCGCTTGAACCGCAGTAGAAACCACATGAGCACACAGCCCTGTTCTGAATTGATGGTAGTGCTTTGTAAGCCCCACTTTACATCGGTGCTCAAACATTACACTGGTGCAAATTTATTTAACATAGGCAGAGCCTAAGCTGGATGTAGAGTGAACAAAACTGATGCCTAATTCTTTAGAGAAGAGCCAAGTACCAGGTAAGTCTGACAAATACTCTTTTCAATATATCGTGACCTTCAGTATTCATTCATATAATTGGAAGATCATTTTAAATTATGATAGATGAGTTTCTAACTAGAATTATGATCCTATTCAGACTATATAAAGTGCATGTATTTTTATACAAGATTCATATTTAACACTTCTGTAAACTGCTTTACAAGCAGACTAATTTTGTACTTGTAAATTACAAAAGAAATAGGATTTTAAATCACTTTAATGCTAAGAACATATGAACAACCATACCGGGTCAGATCAAAAGTCCATCTAGCCCAGTATCCTGTTTTCCGGCAGTAGCCAATGCCAGGCACCCAGATGGAATAAACAGAGCAGGTAACTGAGTGATCCATCCCGTTGCCCATTCCCAATATTAGTTCTTAGCTGTAATGTCTTCATGAACTGTACAGCCTTAATTATCAAAGTTTTTATTACAATAATTTTCTTGCTTTCCTAAATTGTGATTTTAAAGAAAAACAACTAATTCTGAAGGATCTTTAACAAAGTTTTGACAGTTATAAATGAACACTGATGAGCAGGGCAAAAAACAGATATTAGTTGTTGAAAACTGCAGTTGGAACACAGACTATCAAAGAGGAGTGAAAGAGTTAAAGTTATTTGACTTCCGTTAATCATTCGTCTCAAAAAGCCTTACTTACCAATGTTAGCATTTAAATAGACCTGACTAGGCTTTGAAGCTAACACCTCTCTGGGTTGAAAGGTGATGGGAGAGGGGGAGGAGTGAGAGTTTGCACCTTTTGCTGCTGCTATTGTTAGGCAGAACTGAGAGTTTATTTTTGCAAGCCTAGATAAGTTACACATTACAGGATACCGTACATCAATTTGCACAGCAAATGTTGTGAAGATAGTAAGGTAAGAAGCTCTAGAAACTTGGGTGCTGAGTTTCCACAACCCCAGCTCAAGTCAATGGAAGCTCAGGACCTTTGGGAGGTTGGGGGGGAAATCAAACCCTTGATTTACAAAAATAAAATAAAATAAAATCTATAATAAAAAATGGCAACAACAAATCCCTGTATGGTGGCTTTACCTATGTGAGAGCTCAGAGAACATTCAGTAATTATATGATATATTAGAATATTATTTGCAAAAAAATACTGCCTCTAATAGCATTTTTACCTGAAGAAGGAAGCAGCAATGCAGCCATACAGGATTTTTTCCTTTTCATCTATATATGCAACTGGGAAACAGACTGGTCAAGAAAACCAGATGATTTTCCAGTTTTACAAGTGAAAACAAAAGGGCTATTTTAAAATTCAAACAGAAGACCTTACTTGCAGTGGATATATAGCGAGCAAGGCAGTAAGAGATGTAAGGTGAGACTCATCCCTTCTCCAGCCCTTATACAAAAGGTAAAGGGGACAGAGTGGCGTAAAGGGACTCTAAAAGCCCCAGATCTAGGCAAAGGAGAAATTCCCCAGGGCAGGAACTGAAGATGACAGTTACATGATATTTTCCAAGAACCCCTTAACAAACAGTGGCTTAAGGGATGCAACAAGGTGGGAGGAGAATTTTAGGTGCACAGTTCTACTAAGATTCTGGGTCGCAACTTAGCCCAGGTTTACACTAGGAGTGCTTCTCTGGTGTAGTTATACTATTATATTATAGCAGCAAAGCACTCCTAGGATGGATTCAACTTTTGCCGGTACAACTTATGCTGGCTTCTGCAAGCGAAATAAACTATACCACCAATATTACAATTTTGCCAGTATAACTGTGCCTAGGGTAACCAGATGTCCCGATTTTATAGGGACAGTCCCAATTTTGGGGTCTTTTTCTCACATAGGCACCTATTACCCCACCTCCTATCCCAATTTTTGACACTTGGTATCCAGTCAGCCTAACTGTGTCTACACTAAGGGGTTCTGTCAGCACAGCTATGTTACTCGACGATCACAATTCTTCCCACCTCTGCTAGATCACAGTGTTGCCAACTCTCATGATAATCACTAAAAAAATGACAATGAGGAGTTCTTGTGGCACCTTAGAGACTAACAAGTTTATTTGTGTGTAAGCTTTCATAGGCTAAAACCCACTTCATCAGGGGCATGGAGTGAAAAATACAGTAAGCAGAACAAATATTATAGCACATGAAAAGATGGGAGTTGCCTTACTAAGGAGCCGGGGGGGGTCATAGTGCTAACAAGCCAATTCAATTAAGGTGGAAGAGGCCTATTTTCAATAGTTGACAAGGAGTGAATAATCACTGTTTTCCTCAAAAGCCCAGCTCCTGGAGTCAAGTGGATATATGATGATTTCAGCCTTTATTCTTAAAGAAAAAGCAAGTTTCTAGCCCTCCTGGCGGTGGAGAAAGTTTCAAAATGTGACCCCACTGCACCCTAAAGGCTCAAAAAGCAGGAGAGAAATAGGAAGACCAAATCATTATTTTTACATAATCTCATTATTTTTGGTGAGCCTGACTCACGATTTTTCAACATTTGGGATTGGCAATACTGTATGGTGGCAGAAGTTTGTAGAGTAGACCTGGCCTTAGACAGTCCTGGGCTATATAGCTGTGCTGGCCAAACCCCCAACATAGACGCAGCTATGATGACAGAAGAGGGCTTCTGTAAGCATAGCTAATATCGTTCAGGAAGATGGTACTATTACTATGCTGACAGAAGTCCTCCTGTCAGCAGATGTTGTGTCTACACTAGGGGGCTATGCAAGAGTAGTGATTATGGGCAAAGCCTAGGTTCCACTGGGACCATTCTGGCCCCCAGCAGTCTAGAATTGTTAGGGTTCTGAACCCCCTCCCCGTCTCCCAACATGCTCTTGGGCTGCAAGTTCTGGTGTAGCACAGAATCTCATCCATAGACAGTAAATGTGTAAGTTTGTGCACATACAAGAGCAGAGATGTAGCAGGGAGTGCTCCTCATGCTCTGGTCTCCAACACCATGTATACAATCCAAATGGTTCAATCTTAAAAATCATGAGTCATGCTCCAAATAACAATAATAATAATTTAAAAAAATAAAATTTGATTTTTTTTACAATGTTTTTTTGAGCATGTTTACAAGCTTTTCTCCGCTGTGAGCTTACTTGCTTTTAAATAAAAGCCAAGATTCTCCTGTAATTGCCTGACACCATGAGCTAGAGGTTTAAGAAAAACACCAAATATTGAAAGACTCGTGATAAAAATCAGAGGAGTTGGCAACACCAGTATAATCAGACTCCTTAACTTTATCATGGAACAGCACATAAATCCTTTTAAATTCCATTTGAAATGCACTGTTTTGCAGCTTTAAAATACTATTCAGACCAATCGGTTTATGCCATTAAATGTAAAGCTGTCTTAACTTTTAGAACCAGAAATCAGAATTCTTTAACTACATGCAAACACAAAACTCATTAGCAGTGACTGCTTCAGAACACCAGTGTCTAAGTGGGTAAATGATTCACTTTTATTTTCTACATATAGCAACTGGACCCTGCAGTAACCAAGTGCTCCCTACTTTGCTGCAGCATTTGACTGTAAAATCTACTGCCGAGTCATCAGGATCAGATGAGAGACGAAAGTGGAGCGGAAGGTCACAAAGTTGGAGGAAAAATACAGATATTTCCCTTTCACCCATGCTTTTGATCACAGAAATCACATTTCAATCACTGTTGCACAAAAATAAATATAAATCCGGACAATCCACTATTCAAACATTTTACCTTTTCTGTGCCTCGCTTCTTCTCTCTAGGTTGGTTAAGTTTAGCTTGTCTGTCCACCAAAATTTTCTGCCAGTACCGCTGTTCATGATCACCTTGACATACACATGAAGTGATAGTGCATTAACAAGGTTATCCAGTATAAAGAATGCAGCATTTTATCTGTCATGGCCAGGTCTACTTATTTTAATATGTATAACCACGTGAACAATATTTGTGAATGAAACTTAGCACTTCAGTTCTCAGCAAGGAAGGAACTTCTGTGTAAGAACAGGTTAATCCCTTTTCATTATGAGAGGGGGAAAACCTCATTTTAAAATAGAAGCTCATTTCAATAAAGGTAGTTTTAAATATAACATTAGGCATACATATAAACCTTCAATCACCGACTTTGTGTTAATCTGAAAGAATATTTTTTATGTGGGGGAGGAAGGCGCAGAGGAAAAAAGCAGAGAGGAAATTTGCTCCCCCAAAATCATCTTTGTTTTGAGGTCAAGTCTGGGAAATTTTTTGATGGTTAAAAGTTACTTATTTTCATTTCAATAAGCTGATTTAAAAAAAAAAAATCCTAAACAATGACTTGGCGAGCGCTACAAACCCAGAAAGGGATCTAAGGCAAAGTATACTATGTCTTTATACCAGTATAACTGCATACAAACTAAGACAGTTTTATCACTTTAGCTATTTCTGTTTAGTCAGCTAGTCTAGTCATAAATTTCCATAAAATTCATTATTCCAAATGTTCTAGAGACACACACTTGCCTTTCACCTTATATTGTAATTATGAGCCTGAAGAGTGGAATAGGAATACGGTTCACTGCAGTGACAACTGTCCATTGTCACTGAAACCAAAAAAAAGTGATCTGCCAGTTGAAGTCAAAAGACCACTCTTGTAAGAATAAAGTTACGTGGCCTGGTTAAGGCAACCAATTTAAAATACCAACACAGTTTGACAAAGAAAAAGTGACATTATATGTTTGAGGTTTTGATGCTTTATTTTTTGTAGAAAAGGGAGAATAGCGACAAGAAAATGATATAAAACCAAAATATTGATTCTATAATTTATACATGATGCAGAAAAGTATCTTAACTGAATATCAGCAATAAAGTTAAAATGCAGCAACAGTCCTGCTCTTAGCTCCTAGGAGCTGTGTCTCATGCATACATTTTAAAAAACATCTTACCAGTTAGCACCTCAAGTTTCCAGTTGTTTTTAATCTGAATTTCTTTATGTGCTTTCATTACAACCTGTGCATCTTCAGGAGTTTTAAACCGAACATGACACTCTGTGTCTCCTTCCAGCACGTCAACATAAGCAACATCAGCTATCATAGCCAGAGCATCCTGTGGCACAAAGGAGAACTCAGACAAGTTAGCCAGAACAAAAATAAACTGCAGTATTTTCAAATACTGTACTTTGAAAATCCAAGGTGCATACAAAGGAGCAATGGCTTGGGAAATATTCTCTAAAGTCAGTTACAAGGAAGTGAAAGTGGAACTTTATTACATTAATAAACGAATCTTATGTCAAATAATTTCTGGCTAATATTTATTACATTTTCAGAAGAAAATATCTGAATAGTCAATATTTACTAGATTGAGAACTATATAATTTACCTCAGAGTTGCATGTGTCCCAAGAACCCAAGCCCAGGCTGTATCTATTATGAACGCACTCAAAAGCTAACCCTTGTTGATGTTCTTTACAGTCATTAGGAGGGATGACAGCAGAAGAATAATTATGTAATGCAATAGTATTTTCATTTCACATGTTAGTCCAACAAAAATAAATTATTTCCATGCCTAAATATTTTATTTAAGGTTATGACTGTGGAGAATGAAAAGAAAAACCTCAAGAACAGTGAAGAAGTTAGGAAATCAGTACATGGTACAGGACAGTGGATACTGGAGTTCCTTTTCTCCTATACCAAATGATCTCTGCCTGAAAACTGACACCAGCAGCTGAAGAAGGAAGAGTCACACACACTCTTTCAATCAAATACTTTACCTGTGAAACATGCTGTGAGGGAAATTAACTGGGATCACGCATTCCTAGTCAATTTCATTCACAGCAGGTACTGCAAGTAAAAACTGTTTCTATGCAAGAATTAGGCACTACTTTTAACCCTCCAGCTGCAAGGCTAAATCTGAACCCCCCCCGAGCACCTAGGCTGACAAGACCATGTGTGGTCCAAACAAAACCTTTTCACCCCTAAGTTTGGTATTCCCACATAACATTTCCACAGAAAATTATGCAGACTACCAAAATTAATTTTACAGGAATATTTACTTATTGATTGATTTCTGAAAAGTGCCTCCACTCAGTAGCATGAAACAACATGTTGGTAATCAGAATTGAAATGTTTAAGCAATAATGTTACCTTTTGCTGGCTTATTGCATATATTTTAAATGTATTTTGCATATACCTGTCAAGAATGTACTATGTAACCTAGACCAGCAACAGAATATTTCCATAATTTCCTAAAGTAAGCCAAAACATCATAATATTTTTGTGTAACATTCTGTAAAATGTTATGTCTGCCCTGTTTATCCTCTGGTCATGGTTGTGACTCCATAGTTAAGATGAGGAGTGATTTTCTATTATAATTCATATGTTCACAGTCCTTTCTTTTCCCCTGAGAATTTTCATGCTTAGTCATAGGTCAGATCATTTATTTTCTAAAGACTGATGCTTGTAATTTGATTTACATATCTGAAAATACCAGAGTCTAACACAGTTTGATTTTATCTACACAAACAAGATCAAAACTTTTGTTATCCTCTTGACTATATTACATCATGTTGTAACACAAACCCCTGACACAATAAAACTTGTAAGCACAGACAAACGCTGACTAGCGCTTAGATATTACGAGTGATGAGTGAGGGAGAGGGAGGAGGTCAGACATTCTCTCATTAATGTCTCTTGACTCTTAGCTAGCTGCTTATAAATACCTAAATAGATAAGACTGATTCAGTTGCAAGCATATCACCAATTTGTTTTCAGTAAGAGAGATATGGCCCTGATCTTGCAAAAATTTACGTACATGCTGAAGTTTACACACTTATGATTAGCCACCCTGACTTCAATTGTATTATTCACAGGATTGTAAACTTAAGTAACTGCATAAGTCTTTACAAGACTAGGTCTGAAATAGTTCTCTCATTGCCTTAAATGATTTCCAGAGTATTCATTCCAATATTGCCAATACAACATAATGTTTACTGTTTGAAAAGCATTCAAGTATTAAACCTTCTGATTTAAGTGTCATAAAAACTGATTTAGTCCATATACTAAGATTCAGGGTCCCATCTATGCAAAAGAACCAGCATACATTAATACTTCACATATTACTGTGTCGGGGGCTTCTGAAATGGATGTTTCGTATTTAAATTAGGGGCAAGTGATGAAAATGAGCATAGAAAATCAGTTTCTGTGTTTCCTCAAACAGGCACAAATTCATGTCTTTATTTAGTTTTTCTTATCTAAACCAAAAATACATAAGAACCTGCAAGTTGCAAATAATAAAAAAAAAGTTGGCCTTCTATAACCTCACAGCGCTGCAAATTTATATTAAGTTTCGTGTAAACTAAGGCCAAAAAATCAATTCGACAAGCACAAAAATGAGTAACAGTTATATGTTATTTCATTTATCAAATCACATATAACCATATGTAACATAAATGGTATTTTGGGAATAATTCTGAGTCACTTAGGGAAATATTTTATGACTCTCATTCAGGGAGCACTTTATTGGCCTCAAGTTCCTATTAGATGAACAAACCTTATTAAGTAAAATATTATGCAGATAGAGATTAGTCTATATTAAGCAACTATCATCCATTTTGCTTTTACATGAAGTAACAGTTTACTAGTAACTTAAATAGTTATTTTGTTTTCTTAACAATACAGAATTCAACTGATGTTTGCAAGGGTGGAGCAGTCAGGGCTGGTGATAGAGGGAGAAAACGACTCACCCCCAGTAAAAAGTAAATCTGTTTTATAAAAACCTGATTTTTATGGCAAACTTGACTTCTCTGGAAGAGCTCTTTTCTCTGCTCAAAGCTTTTATTACTGTTGGTTTTGAAATAGGTTCTCTCAACCTGGTTCTGCTTTAATGAAATCTTCCATTAATGGGTACTATTCAGAAATATGTATACAGCTAGTTGCCGGATAGAAATTCAATATGACTAGTTTAAATGGTAGTGAATCATTTTCAGGATGGTATAAGGGAAAAGGATAATAGCTGCCCTGAGGTTACAAAGGCATTACCTTGATGTGTTTCCTGCCTGGTAGGGGTTCGGTGCTAATGATCTTCACAATTACGCCACTCACAAACTGTGGTCCCATTGTGTTAGCTTTCTCAGGGGGGCCAGAATCTTCATTGGTGGCTGTTAATTTGAAGAGGAAAAGAGCATAATGAAGCTTCACGCACATTACCTTGACAAACACAAGATAATCACAAAAATCACACAAACAATGCAATAAATCTTGTGGTGGCGTTCATACAGTGAATGAAACAACAGATACCAAACACTGCTGCAATGAATAAATACTTTATTGTTAGTTGGGAACAATTTATATATATGGCTACTGATGGCAGAAACTAGTATTTCAAAAGATAAAACCAAAGTGACAATACCAGGAGATGGCATAATGAATGAATCAGTTAGAAATCCCTCCTAAACAAAAGGCCTTATACAAGTCCTTTTGCAGTTTTAAACACAATGTATGGTAAGAACACTTAAATTAACACCCTCTTAGTTGTAAAGATCTTTGCACCCCAAATTCTGGAATGATCTTGAAGAGTGCTGAAAAAGGTTTAGCGCTCCTAAGCTACAAGTTTGTGGACAGAAGTTCAGGGGATCCGGTGCAACCCAGTAACAGAGTAAGGCAAGAACTGAGTTGAAACATAGTTCTGACTAACACAGATGCACTGCTTGTGTAGACAGGCCCGGAATGGAAACTACCACAATACTTGGTAGTTGGTTTACTATGAAATATTATCATTACATTAAACTAAACATCTCAAAACCAAAGCAGCAGAGAATCCTGTGGCACCTTATAGACTAACAGACATTTTGGAGCATGAGCTTTCGTGGGTGAATACCTACTTCGTCAGATGCATGTCAGATATAAGCTGCCACAGGATTCTCTACTGCTTTTACAGATCCAGACTAACACTGCTACCCCTCTGATACTCAAAACCAAAGATCATTTTGTAATCTTGTATTATTTTCTAAGGAATTTGATTATTCATTAATTCAGATAATTCAATAAACCATAACTGGTATAAATATAATTTATTTTATATAACATGGCTCCTTCAATATGAAGTATTGTAAAAGCTTTATTTCACTCTGCCTTTTCCATTCAAAGAAGTTAGTACACTCTGGAACTATCTTGATATAGATCTATTTTCCGGTTCTATTTGAATATCAAACTCTAACGAACACCAACTGCATTAAAAAAAAATCATAAAATACACAACTTAAAGATCACCAGAACAACCTTCACATTTAACATTTTTTGTTTGAGGACGCTTTTGTATACCACCATCTGTTTCCATCTTCTCCAGACACTCAGATTTGATTTGGGACATTGTTTTCTTTAAGGAAGCCATGCTGGCTTTTTGAAGGGCCAAATATTCCTGCTTCAGATCCATCCATTCACTCCTACAGAAGACAAAGATTTAGGAATAAAAATGTCAATACTTGTGCAAAGATAATTAGACTTAAAAAAGCCATTACCAACATAAAGACAAAATTATGATGCTATTATTTGTATTACTGCAGAATCTGGGAGCTGTAATCATGGACCAGAACCCCATTGTGCTAGGTGCTGTACAAACAGAACAAAAAGACAGTCCCTGCCCGCCCAAATGTAATCAAAGTATAAGACAAGAGACAACAGATAGATACAGATGAGGTAGAACAAGAGAACAAGACAATATTGGTCAGCATGATAGGCAGTGATCTCAGTACACCAAGAGCCTGTTATCAAATTTTTGTAGGCATCATGAGAAAGACAAGTATTGAAGAGGGTTTTGATGGAGGATAATGAGGTAGCTTTGAAGATGTTTATGGGGAGTTCCTCCCAAGTGCAAAGCACAGTATGGAAAAAGCACAAGAGTGCTTGTTTGAAAAATTAACAAGTGGGCAATGGGAGGGTAGCATCATGGACTGATTAGAGGTGACAGTCAACATCTTGATAGCAAATGAGAGTGGGGATAGGGTGACATGGTCAAAATGACTTGCAAATAAAATACACAAACCATAGCTGACATCAGGGGGCAGATGCTCAGTTGGCGTAAATTGGAGCTATGGCAATATACGCCAGCTGAGGCTCTCCCCTGTTGTGCTTAATGGCCTCCCCATCTTTTTATATAGCTGTCTAGGGTCTGATGGTTATCTGACTAAATTACCACTTCATTTTATCTACTAAATGGCCTAAATAAATACTAACAGGAGAACAAAACTACTCAAGTGTATTACATCTTCTTCAGAAAGCATTGGTAAATCAGACATTATTATTTGGAACTGGAATTACAAGAGCGTGGACACTAATTCAGGACTGATTAGTTTTACTACATTAAAAATTAGTCATTTTTCTCTAGAAAATTCACTGATTAAAACCCAACAACTGGTTAAATTCACAAAAAAAACCTATAGAGATAAGAACATTCTTTACTATTCAAATGCATTAGAGTTTTAAAAAAATCCACACTGCATGGAAGCAATTTATATATTTACATACATTTAACATGGAGATGTTTCTGCAAACAGCTAGAGCTTTGCTCCATAGAAACACAATGCCTATAGCGCCACTGTGAGAACGACTCATTGTTACCCTAATCTGTGCTATCAAACAAGCTGATAGGGGATTTTTAAAGAGGAGGATATCTTGTGGTAATGGTTTTAGCTGTTAACATTGACAACTGTATACTTCAAAAAAGCATCTAGCTCACCCAGGATCATAGGTTCTCACAGAGCAAAGACATTAAAATAACAAAAGAGCCTTGTAATGATTCTTTGAGATAAAAAGGCAACAACCACTCTGTAGCAAGATATGGTATAAATAAGAACCTGAGGAGGCACTCCCTGTTAACTAGACTGGAAAGGAAGAGCACACAATGGGGAATGAGCCAGGCAAGTAATTAAATGTTTATAATGTTCTTCTGAAGCATTTCTACTATGCAATAATGAATAGAAATGTAATATTCTTGTGTTGTATTTCATGCAGCAGGTGTACTGAACTGGTGGAAAAGGATAGCAGACACTGCAAAGTACTGGTTTACGTGGACCCCTTCTACTTTAACATGGAGGTGCTTTCTGTGACTATAAAAAGTAAGTGCTTCCATGTTTTAGTAGAGGTGAATCCTGATCTCAGTCCTGGAATATCCATATGGAAAAACAGGAACCTTGCCTCCTCTGCTCTTGTGTAAGAGGATCTGTTGACCCATAAAAGGAAATAAAACACAAGAAGAGGAAAAATAAAAATCATGTTTACCTATTGTGTAAAATCTCTATTCTAGAATAGTTGGTGTTCAGACAACACCAGCATATGGGTCAGGTAACTAAATTATATTTATATTTTAAAAAATTAGTAGTGCTTCCATGTTTCAGTGATGGTGGATCCTAGTGTCTTGAATTTATCACACTTCTAGAAAATAAGACTGATCACCGCTCAGAAAGCAAACTAAAATGTGCAAAAAGTAACAAATGCTAGCAAGTCCGTCCTTTAAAATATCAACCCCTATTGTTATACTTCAAACTTCAGATTTTTCACAACAAAAATGATGCCTAAAGATTACATTTTATATTATATATATTACTCGACTATTAGAAATTACTCTGAATATCCATGCTATATACATATTTTAACAAATTCTTATATGTAGTTATATTTTGCAGACGTTTGCACTCTCAGCTTAAAGGACCCCCACTACTTTAATGTGGAAGTACATGCTTTACTCCTGATAAAGTAAGTGCTTCCATGTTTTGGTGATGGTGAAACCTGATTTTTCAACTGCAGAACATCTACACTGAAAAAATTCCCATTTCCACAGAAAACAGTTTATGGAAACCTAAGAGGACTACTAATTACAATTCTGTAGCAAATACCCTACCATAGTAATTTAAAACATACACTCTAAAGGAGAAATCCTGCCCATATGAGGTAAGTAGCATTTAGACAGAATCCATGGCTTAGACTGGCATCATGACATAAATATGAAATTCTCTGGGGACAGGAGGCAGTCAATACTGTTTTTCTCCAGCACTAATGCATCCCTATATACAGGGTTAGTTTCTCTCTCTTCATAACAGCTATGCACTCAAGGATTTACTCCCCACCTTGTGCAAAAATAGTCTTTGTTGTAAAGGACCCCCTCTACTTTAACATGTAAGTACTTGCTGGATGCTTGAAAAAGTAAGTGCTTCCATGTTTTAGTTGTGGTGAATCCTAATTGCTCATTTACAGATCAATTACACAGCAGAAAATGCTATTTTAAATATACTGATTAAAAGTACACTGTGATTATCTGGAGGGTCCGAAATTGGAATGCTGTTTGTGTTTGATAGTTTGTTGTTTGTATTTGATAGTACTGTATTTTTTGGCTTTTACATTGATTTTTGTGTTTTCCAGGTAGCATACAACACACAGAGCAACAGAGATAGCTGTTTTTTAAATCCAATAGACGTTGGTATTAAGAGAAGGAATGTAAATAAAATAAATAAGGAAGTTTATTTTAATTTGAATCTGTTTTGTTATCTAAAGTTTGCTGTAAATATCTCTTGTAAATATTTAAACTTTGTTGTTATATATCTTAACTGCAGGCCACTACTGTTGCTAATATGCAACTCTGTTGTGTAAAAGCTGGAATTGCACTTTAGCAATGGTGATGGACTGTAAGACATACAAATAGATATTACAGGAAAAAGGCAATGTAATACTGGACATATTAGATGCTCTCAGATAAATATGTAATTTCAGTTTGGCAATATTTAATAAAATATGCAACACTTTAGAAACCTGTGATTTTATTGGACAGTTATATTTTTATATTTTATTTGAGAATGTCACAGAGTTCTAACAGTGGCATGTTGGTGTAAAGAAGCATGCACATTCACATATACATACCATTATATAGTTTAACAGTTTAAACAGATGTAAAAGAGAAGAATCTTCTGTTTTTGGGGATTAATTTGGTCTGTTCACTAGTAGAATATACTAATCAACAATCAACAATCATGAACAATTCAAATTTTGATCTTGGAAGGATCTAAGAAAGTACAACATAGTTATCCACAACTCTATATAGCAGATTTGGTGCCATGACTGACACCACAGTCTGCATGGATAGTAAAATCATAACTGAAGCTAAGTTTTTATTAATTGGGAAAAAGGTGCAAAAAACATTTAACTTGTTGAGAGAATAAACTAAAAATCTGACGTTCGATCCTGAACAGGAAAGCATTCAAACACAATGCTTTCAACCTATCTCAGGCACTTCAATTCCTTTAATAGGAAGGAAAAAAACATGGTCCATATTCCAATCTTACATTGTTGTAAATTCAAACACCACCAATGAAGGGTGTAATAACGCTGGTGTAATTTAGTCCTGAGTTTACATGAAGAAAAAGCAGACCTGTGTGCCTTATGCAAACTCTATAATGCCATCAAAGTACAGACCAACCAGTTTCATTTATTTCAGTATTCAACAGCGGTCAATGAGAGATTCTTAATTAGGTTTGCTTCCACAATGATCCTTCAGTTCCCCACAATTAGGTTCAACTGGTGAACATTTTACTTTTTGCACTTATTTTCTTTAAATAACAAAGACAGCAGGGATAGCTAACATCCCGCCATATGGTGGAAACAATATTTTCCCCATTACTACTCCTAAAACAGCAGTGTTAAGACAAATTTTGACAAGTTCCCAAATAAGAAAACCATCTGATATTAATGCAGTGACATTAATTTGAACTAATGTTGACAGATTATAGCAGCTAACTGATAAGATGGGGAAAAAAAAACATTACTGTCCTACAGTGCAAGCGGGTTAATATCATTGCTCTCTTTGCACAAAAGAACACTACTCTGAATGCTATAAACATATCAGTTGGTGTCATAACATACTTTGAGAGTACTCTCAATGGAATGACCTCCTCTCCCATCTTGTGCCTTTCTTTGTGCTTTTTCTTATGCTTTCTTTTTGATTTTGAAAGAGATGTGTCTTTCTTATCACCATCTTTCTCCTCTTCTGTAGTAACTTCTAAATGAAAAACACCAAAAGAAAGATAATTGGACATGACTTGGATAGATCATATTTAAAAAAAGTGATAAACATAATTGAAATAGCATGTTCCTTCATTTACATTGCTATAAGCAGCACTGCTGTGACAACATTTATGATCATCTTTTTCAGTTTGAATTTTTCCTGCTAATATCACAGTGAAATGTAGGGAGGTCTCTTCCAATTTATTTCCACAGTATATTTAAAAAAAGTACAGACTAGTACAAACTGTCAACAAACAAGAAAAAACAATGCAGAATGCAATGCTGCCTGTTTTAGACTATTATTCACTCTCTACTTTCATTCCCAACCCTTCCCTCCTTTTTCCACTGAGCACTGAAGGTTTATCCTTTACAAAGCTGAAAAGCTGTTGTACTCTATTGCTTTCTTCATCTTAGATTCTTAATTCCCCTTTAAGCCACCTATAATCCAGTATTTTTTTCCCTCTCCACACCCCTTCTAGTTCACATCAAAACCATCTCCAGCTACGTGAGTAAGAGAAACTCATTAATGGATTTCCAACAATAGTTGCTGTCTCTCTACTTTTCTCCCCTCATTAGTAGCATGAGCCAATATTCCAGGGGTTCTCAAACTCCATTGCACCGTGAACTGCTTCTGACAACAAAAATTACTACACAACCCCAAGAGGGGGAGACTGAAGCCTGAACCCCATCACCACAGGGTGGGGGGCCAAAGACAAATCTGAGCCTAACTCTGTAACTTGAGCACCACCGTGCTGAAGCCCTCAGGCTTCTGCCCCAGGTAGTGTGGCTTGGGCTTCAGCTTCGATCCCGGGGCAGTGGGCCTCAGGCTTTGGCTCTGGCTTTGGGCCCTGGGCCACAGCAAGTCTAAGCCAGTCCTGGTGACCCCATTAAAATGAGGTCGCAACCCACTTTGGGGTTCCGACCCACAGTTTGAGAACTGCTGCACTATTCTATTTCCCATAAACTGTTCCCTGTCAAAATCAAAAGCAGGGGTAGTCAATAGGCAGACTCCAGGCCAAATCTGGACTGCCAGATGCTGTTGAATGGACCCCAAAATCTTTTTATTTACTTAATTATCATTATTGTTATTTTTTCTGGAGTATGGACCTTGACGATACATTGGCCAAGAACTTTGGACCATGACAAAAAATAATCAACTACCCTGATCAAACGTGATCTTATCACTCTCCTTCTGCTGAAACCTTCAGCTTACTAGTCCTCACTTGCGAACCACAATCCTTTCCCCTCTCCCATTCTATATAGACTTGGCTGCTTCAGTATGCAGACTCAATGACCTCAAAAGGTCCCTGCCAGCCCTACATTTCTAGGATTTTATCATTTTTGTTCTGAAAAAAGTTGTTTTCTCAACACAAACTTTTGGATCTGTGGATATCAACATTTTCCCCATACTAAGATTGCTGTAGTCCCAGGTGATTAGCTATTTTACTTTTAGCTTCTAACCATGGATCCTTATCTTCACATGTAATTTTGACATAGCCTTTGATATCTTGTGTTGCTGTATCTTTCTTATTTCCAGTAGGGAAAAAAAAAAGTGTCTCCAGCACATTCCTTTTCTGATTTTAATCCTACTCATCTAGGTTTTTATATGGGGCCTGTCAGCATAGTCTTGAGTTCTTAAATCTACACCTAATTTCAATGGTGTTCCAGCTGCCCATACCAGGTCTGACTTGAGCCTTCCCTGCAAACCATATTCATTTCTGATGAGAGCATCAAATCTTACCTAGTGTCTCTGCTATTCTCCATCAAGTTCATTTCTCTGGAATGTCTCAGTGCTAGCTTTAACCTTAACAGCATTTCTATGAGCAATGACATCCAACTCTACATATTCCTCAACTCATTCTCTGAACCCTCATGTATCTGCCACCTATTGGCCCAAATACCATTAATGAATGCTTCAAAAGACTGAAGTCCTTTTGATAAAAAGTAATTGATGTCCAATGTCTGAATCCATTATCAGTCTCTTTAGCACATAAATTTACCCAGTACACACTAGTCCAATTACTAGGCCTAGTAACCCCTGAGCCCATCCCTCCCGAAGCCAGGAGTGTGTATCCCCCCACCTTCCCTCTATGCCCAGCTCCTTCACTCCTTCCTCCTTTCATGAAACCCTGCTCTTCTCTAGCCTTGACTCCTGGGCTCCCTACTCCTTCACTTGTCTGCCATCAAGTACTAACTCGCCCAAAATTCCATCTTTCCATAAGGAAGTGGGTTTTCAGGAACTGATTCACCTTAACTTACACCCTAACAACAAGATTTCTAACACTGAGAAGGAAATTCTATTTTGGCTCCCAAATCTCTTCCCCCATTCCCACTTCTTCCTCTTCTGCAAACTCACCTTTCATTATCTGTGGGAAAACTGCAAAAATCCATCTTTAGTTAATTTTGCTTCTATGCAGCTAAAAGAAAATACAAACGGTACAAAATTCAATAATATTTTTACCTTTGGAATCCTTTTGAGCTTCTGTTGTTTCTTCTTTTACAGAATGAACATCATCTTTTTGAGCAGTTTTCTTGACTTTTGCACCTAATGTCTCTACATCTCCAGAGTTGCTTCTTTTTCTCTTCCCTAGCCTACTTTCCTCAGTTAACTCTGGGCTTTCTGTTCTATCCCATTTTTTTCTCTCTTTCTTAGAAGGTTGCCTATGGACTCCAGATACTTCCATTTCCAAGCACTCAGATGTTGTCCTGTGTCTCTTTGACTTGCTTATTTGATCTGCAGTAGTGTCCATGTTTGATTCTTTCATTTCTGCAGCAGACTGTAACCTGCTCTCTTTCTTCATTTTGGATTTTTTCTTCTTTTTCTTCTTCTTCTCTTCTGTACAAAGCAAAACAACACATTTAAAACTTTGTCAGTTAGCATTCCTGATTAAATGCTAGATCAGTGAGCCTAACCGCATAGAGGTAGCACAACATGCCCTCATGTGAAGAGATTAGAGTTTGGGCCTTAAGTTCAGTTTTCAGCTCCTGGGAAAGTTGAGATGCGGATCATCCCGTAAGACTTCTTTGCAATTACTGGAAAGAGGCAAGAGATGGTCCCAGAGGCCTTTACTAGTTATTTTAGGGAGACAAGGTAAAACTATAGACGGGGTTTTTCTAGGATCTCCCAGTACAGAGTGGGGCCATGGTCTTGTAAGTGAAGGTTGAGAAGAAGTTTCCTAGAATGCTTCCTGCTGAGTTAGCAGAGAGAATCAAGCGTGCCAGAAATGGTTGGGGGTGAAGTCGTGTTCTTCTTCATGATTTGTATGTGATTACAACATTCCCTGGAAGTGGCTGCTTCTGGAGGTTGGCAGGAAAGAAAAGGGTCCTTACTGAGTCAGAATGGACAAGTAAATAGGAAAGGGGCCGATTTAAATTATGAGATTTATTGGAGGACACAACATTTGGTAGATACTGGGAAAATGTCAGAATTGCTTTTATGAACTCACTGAATCTATCATAATTTGTATATACCAAGAACTACATGCCTGCCAAATTACTTAATAGGGAGATTATCTGTATTGTAAAGTGGGAAAATTAGGTCTGATACCCAGTACTGTTTATTTGCTTACAGACTGGCATGGGCTGGGAACACTATTGAGAAGCAGCAGTCAGACGCTGAAATAGAAGCGGCACCTTCACCTTTTGACTCACACCGATCATCGCTACAAATGATTAAGGAACAAAGCCTTGTTGTTAATAAAGGAGTAGACAGTCATTGATCAGAAAAATGATGGATGTGATGGAGAAACTCACTGTGTGAATGGAAGGAGCCTCAAGACCCCACATGAGACAAAGTGAGCTCCTCCATCAAAAATAAGGTAAGAATGAGCTGTGCAAGTCAACTGAAACTATAGTCATGTTCCTTGAAGAATTATGCTATCAAAATTAATTTACAGATCACTTACAGAACCACTCCTCAAGCATACTGAAGGGCTTACCCTTTGCAATTTTCCCATGTTTCTGTAGGCAAACGTTCTACTGACATTTAGAAGTCCCTGCCCAAAGGCACTGGAGTTATGAAGACTGAAGGATCCTCAGTGAGATATTCACACTGTAAAATTCTGGTAAATTTCTCTGGTTCTACAGAAATACAGCTAACAAGTTGAGCAGAAAGAAAAATGCCAGATAGTTGCCATCCAAGACCTGCTAGACCTAAAACATTTTGGTTTTAGCAGCTTTAACCTTTAAATGTAATTTTGCTATTATAATTTATGTCCTTCTCTTCAATGCTTAATGTTTTTATGCAAGTGTGACAAATCTGACTGGACTCATCATGATTGTTTAAATAATGAATAATAAATAGTAGAGCATAGTCTGCTAGTATGAAAGCAAACAATGTTGCTTCTTGGTTAGCAAGAAAGGAAATTTTCATCCTTATTCAAGACAGAAAAGAGGCAGAAATTCACTATGTCATCTCTGTATTTCAGTTTTGCTTCCTAAACCCGTATTTGCCAAGAAAAACAAAAAAAGTTACAAATTTCCGTTTCAATAAAGTTTTAAATTAATAGATTAAACAGAAGCAAAATGAGTTTAAGATGTCTGAATTAAAATATTATGCCCAAAATATCCCCCTCCCCCACCACTAATACCTACCCAGTACACTGCAGTCACTTGCATTCAGTGCAGGAACAGGCTTATTTTTTACTGTTCTGGGGAATATCCCAGGTTTTCTTGGTGCTTCTTCTGGTGGATTATTCAAAAACTTAAATTTAAAAAAATAGAAAGTATTTAAGCTCAACAAAATATTATTTAAAAACTAAATTTATTCACAGCAGAATACCTCGCCCCGCCCCCCAAGAAATAATTACTAAAAATATATACTGCCTCTATACCCATTCTAGAAAGATGTGGTCTCTGAAGAATCCAACAAAGGGGGTACTTTCTTTTTGATAATTGGTCAACGAGCACTGCTTAAAAGTTTATTAGCCTTCAGGACATTAGTGTTACTAGCTCCTTAGGCCAGTACAACAGTTTTACTTTTATTTTTGTTGTGCTATGGAATGATAATTTCTAAAACCTCAAGACCTAAGACCTCAAGACCACAAAGCTATGATAAAAGTTACTATTAATACCTTCACGATCCTCTTCCAGTGAACTGTGCAAGGCCATTTCATTTCCATTTTGCTTCTGTCATAAACAGATTTTTATTCTGGGTTCAAAAGGAGCTAAAAAAATAGCCCAATGAAATTACAGGAGAAAATATCAGTGTGTTTTTCTCCTATTTGCTCCACTTAATTTAACTGAATTAGAAAATTTTACAGTTCGTGAAGCTATTTGCAGGTTAAAAAAAAAAGACCCCCCAAAAACTCAAGATGATATCCAGGCCCCCTTGGCCGCCCCCTCAGCAGCAGTGGGGCCACGCCCCCTGGAGCAGCAGCACCCTCCCCTAGATCAGCAGCGTCTGCAGGAACGCCCTCTCCCCAGGCGTTTAAAATTTAATTAGGGGTATTTTTAGTAAAAGTCATGGACGGTTTGCTGGCTGTGACTTTTTGTTTATTGCCTGTGACCTATCCATGACTTTTACTAAAAATACCCATGACTAAATCGTAGCCTTAATTATGACATGGAAAGAAGTGTTAAAGCTGGGCCTACCTCAATAGCTTTGTCTGCTTGCTCTCTTGTTTCAAATTCAACAAATGCAAATCCCTTTGGGTCTCCAGTGGACTTATAACGTGGGATACTGATATAAACTACATTACCACATTTCCCAAATACCCGCTCAATCCAACTGTGGTTGACATTTTTGGGAAGCAGCTCCTAAAAAAAAATGAAACATTTTATTTCTCTTTTAGCAATATAATATACACATTCCTGTACAGTCAGTTACCATAGTATCAGAGGCTCAATGTAGCATAGTACTGCTAGCTATTTAAAAGTTTTCAATGAAATATCTAAGAAAAATTTAGGAAATATTTTCACATTTCTAGACAAGTATGCTTACAGAATGAAATAGGTAGATAAATTGTACTAAATTAATCAGTAGGGGTAACAGCAGGTTTTAGCATTCATCTGGAAATGTCACTGTAAAGCAGTGGTGGGCAACCTGAGGCCCACCAGGGTAATCTGCTGGCGGGCCACAAGACAGTTTACATTGACCATCTGCAGCCATGGCCTCTTATAGCTCCCAGTGGCCACAGTTTGCCATTCCTGGCCACTGGGAGCTGCAGGCGGCTGTGCCTGCAGATGGTCAATGTAAACAAACTATCTCACGGCCCACCAGCAGATTACCCTGACAGGATGCAGGCTGCCCACCACTGCTTTTGTTTGTATCCTTGGTACAAACAACAATGTAGATCTGATATATGTTATTTTCTCATTTCCTATACCAAAACCTCAATTCTGCAATCACATCCATGCATGAGGCCCTTGAGCCACTGCAGTCTCATTGGTCTGAAACAATCAATTCGCAACACAATGGTTTTTTGACTTTGGGTAACTCACACTACAGAGAAATAGGTGTTCATATGCAACAACGAACAAGCACTAGTGAAAACAACTGGTAAATTAAACCTGGTAGCTCTTTAGTTTTTAAACTTTATGATGAGCACTAGTATGCTAATTGACCATCTGTAGTGACAACCAGTGCACGGTTTTCAGCCAGTCACCTGGGCAATATTCACATATGAACTGGCAATTTTATGCCACAAATTTTGGCATATGCAAAGGATGTGTTCCTATTCATCCAAGACTACAAAAGTGGTCTGTGTGTTGATCTTGCACAAAAACCTCTCTCTTCCCCTCTCCAGGATGAAAGTAGAACCTATCACGGACTCTAAGGGCATGTTTACATTGCAATTAAAAACCTTCAACTGGCCTGTATCAGTTGGCTTGGGCTAAGGGGCTGTTTAACTGCAATGTAGACATTCGGGCTCAGGCATCAGCCTGGGCTTTAGGACGCTGCTCTGGAACTCTCCCACTTTGCAATGTCTACATTGCAATTACACGTCTCCTTAGCCCAAAACCCTAATCACAGGCCAGTCGGAGTGTCTAACTGCAGTATAGACATAGCCCTAGGGGACACCTACACAGTACACCTCTACCCCGATATAACACTAATTCAGATATAACGCGGTAAAGCAGCACTCCGGGGAGGTGGGGGAGGGCGCTGCACGCTCCAGCAGATCAAAAGAAGTTCGATATAACGTGGTTTCACCTAACGCGATAAGATTTTTTGGCGCCCAAGGACAGCTTTATATCGGGGTAGAGGCATATTTAAACCTGCAGCTGGCTGGGGTCAGCTGAGTTGGGCTTGTAGAGCTTGGGCTGCAGGACTGTAAAACTGTGGTGCAGATGTTCGGGCTTGGACTGGAGCCCAGGCTCAGGGCCCAGTCTGAGCTCAAACACCTACACCACAAATGGTACAGCCCTAAAGCCTGAGCCCCATAAGCTCTAGCCAGTTGCAGATGTTTAATTGTTGTGTAGACCAGCAGTCCTCAACCAGTGTCCAGGGCCCCCTGGGGGCTGCAGGTTTGAGGGTGTTCACCAAAATAAATCAGAGACCAGGGCCGCCGTTAGACTCGCTAGGGCCCAGGACAGAAAACTGAAGCCCGAACCCCACAAGCCAAAGCCCGAGGCTGAAACCAAAGCCCAAGCAACTTAGCTTTGTGGGGCCCTGGGCAATTGCCCTGCTTGCTATCCCTTAATATCGGCTCTGGCTTTTAATTTAGTGGATATGCAGAAGAGCAGCTGTTGTGGCACAGGTGGACTGTAGATTTTTTTTAATAGTATGTTGCGGGGGAGGAGGCCTCAAAAAGAAAAAGGTTGAGAACCTCTAGTGTAGACATACCCTAATACAACTATACCACCCCATGGTTGCACATCAAAAGAAGTGATTTACTACAGTGTGAAATTTATATCATTGTATAAAAAACACATTGGTCTCTCTCTTTTTAAAAAAATCTATAGGTGGTAAGAAGGATCAGATATATATTGCAAATTACTCTCCATATAAGAGCTTTGGGAATTTGGTGATCTACAAAATATACACCAGTGATTCTTTTCACAACAATTTCAAATCAAAGCCTAAGTAAATAGCTCGTTAACATAGGAACACCTTACTTCAAGTGATATTGACAGAAAAGTTTCAAAATATTTGAAGAGCTTTGGAATAAGGAGAGCTTACAACTGCTTTAGGGAATTCTATTAGCACTATCACACCACACTTAACAAAAGCCCAGACATCACTATTTGTTGTTAAAGAAAGGAGCTGCTGTATACTTTATTCTCTAGAATGACCAGAGCAACCCAAGTTATTTACTGATCTGTATAGCTGTGGTGGTTACAGAATACATGCCATCACAAAAAGTTTGGTACACAAATCAAAAAATGCTAGTTCAATGAAAACTCAGTTCCCCAAATGGCTCCTGCTACATACCTAAGAACATAACCTACAGGAACTCCTCACTTAAAGTCGTCCTGGTTAACACTGTTTCATTGCTGATCAATTAGAGAATAGGCTTGTTTAAAGTTGCATAATGCTCCCTTATAATGTTGTTTGGCAGCTTTGTCCATTGCTTTAAGAGCAGCCTGTTGCAGCTAGCTGGTGGGGGCTTGGAATCGGGGTGGACTGGTAGCCCCCGTTACTGTGGCAGCCGCCCAGCAGGCTATCAGTTGTCTGGGCTATCAGTTGTCGGCAGTTCAGCTGTCCCTCTCCAACACTGCTGTGTGCTGCTCCTGCCCTCCACCTTGGAATTACTCCCAGGAGCCTCCTGTTTGCTGTGTGGCGGGGGAGTGGGGGAGTCTAACGTCAGGGTGTCAACCTCTATAGAGTGGGGAGATGTGGGGGGGACAGGACGACACACGACAGGGCTCAGGACAGAACGAACATGCTGGCAGCAGCTGCTTTCTCAACTTGCTGATCTACTTAAAAAGGCATTGTACTTAAGGTGGGGTCAGCGTACTTAAGGGGCAATGCGCATCTCTCTCACACAGTGTCTCTCTCTGTTTCTGTTTGTCATATTGTCTCCCCTCTCTCCATTTGTGTTGCCTTGTAGAGTGTGAAGCTACATTAACAACATGTTAATCCTTGAGGTCTCAGCCAAGTGTTAGTTCATCATTTAGCAATAAAGCATTCCCTTGGAAATATCTCACCCTCTGACTTCACCACCTCGACCAAGCTCCACAATCATCATTGCTGTGTACAGTATTCAATTGTTTGTTTAAAACTTAGAGAGAGTATATATATGACTTTTGTCTGGTGAAAAAAATTTCCCTGGAACCTAACCCCTCCCCCCCCATTTACATTAATTCTTATGGGGAAATTGGATTTGCTAAACATCATTTTGCTTAAAGTCGCATTTTTCAGGAGCATAACTACAACGTTACATGAGGAGTTACTATACTTTGATACGAGCCATAAAAGCTCTCTGAAGTCCAGGGGACTCCTAGATAACACCCCAGTGAAGTTTGAACTGGCTACCCAGAGCTCCTTCTGAAAATCTTCTAAGAATACAGCTCCTCAGAAGGAGCATTAGCTTACATCAGCCAGCTGCACTTTTTACTGCCATTGCTAGCACTATTGTATTGCTGCAGCACCAGCATTCCAGAGAGATTTTCAGGAAAATCTCAGTATAGACACAGTGCAGAGATACTGGAAGGGTTTTCCAGAAATAAAACACTGAAACCAATCAATTTAGGAGCTTTCTGCTACCAAAAGACCGACGATACTACAGGACAAACTAGATTTGCAACAAAGATGTTGGTACTTCTAGAACTAATAACTAGTGTTGTAATGTAGGCTCTACAAATAACCTATAAAATAGTTCTAGATTATCTGTCAAACTCATCTTCTCTGATCAAGTTATCTTTATCATCATCCTAAGGCTTTGTTTACTCTAAGAGAATATATATAAGTGCTTGTCTGTATCAGTGCAGCTCCTCTCATGTTACAAACTGTGGAAGCAATAGTGAAAGAAAATACACAAAAATTTCTCCAATATAAATACCCCTCATGTGTTAAAACAGATCTTGCTTATCTTGCTAACATCAGTTAATTTGAGTTCACTCATTCACTGTATATGCTGAATCTTGATTTAAAAGCAAAAGAAAAGCAATAGTAAAAGTGACATTGGAATATTCTCATGTTATGAAGTATACCATTACTCCAAAGTTGCATTGTTCTCAAGTCTTCTAATTCCATTAACAACCTGTCTCAAGTACCAGCTAGTATTCATTATTTGTTGTTCATTATCCTAACCAGTTCACAGATTCATAATTCCAAGCCCAGAAGGGTCCATTGCGAGCATCTAGTCTGACCTCCTGTCTAACACAGGCCACAGAATGTTCCCAATCTTGATTTTAAAATTATCAGTAACAGAGAATCCATGCATCCCTTGGTAATTGTTCCAGGGGTTAGTTACTCTCACTATGAAAAAACATATGCCTTATTTCCAGTCTGAACTTGTCTAGCTTTAATTTCCAGCCATTGGATCATGTTGTATCTTTCACTATTAGATTGAAGAGTCTGTTATTAAAGATTTGTTCCCCCATGTAGATACCTGTAGACCAGAGGTTGGCAAGCTTTGATAAGTGGTATGCCAAGTCTTCTTAAATTACAGTAAGTAAATGGTTTCGAGCGCCAGTAATACATTTTATATTTACAGGAGCAGGCGGACGGAACCCCAGACTGGCAGCGGGCTGAGCGAGGCCGGCAGCTGGGATCTTGGCTGGCACGGGCCAGTTGATGGAACCCCAGATTGGCAGCGGGTACGGCAAACGGAATCTCAGACTGGCAGTGGGCTGAGCTGCTTAGTCCGCTGCAGGTCTGGGGTTCCGTCCACCGGCCCCTGCCAGCCAGGGTCCCATCCGCCAGCCCCACTCAGCCTGCTGCCGGCCTGGGGTTCCATCCATCCAGGGGCCAGGAGGCAGCAGAGTCCCACTAAAAATCAACTTGGGTGCTGCCTTTGGCATGCGTGCTGCAGCTTGCTGACCCCTTTTGTAAACTGTAATCAAGTCACCTCTTAACTTTCTCTTTGTTAAGATAAACAGACTGAGCTCCTGGATTCTCTATTTATAAGGCATGCCTTCTAATCCTTCACTCATTTTCATGGTGCAGCACTTTACAAGACAGAAACAAACCAGGTGCTGTGGAATTTACAGTCTAAAATTCAGTAAGAACAGAAGTTTTGAATTAACCCTCATAAACAACAGAATAGTCCATAAACCTTCAAGACATGAGACACATGTAACAGATGCAATCTTACCACATATACAGTACGACTATCCACATCTTTTGGTTGCTCACCCAGTGGCTGACGTCTTCTGATTTTAGTTCCCTCTAAATCCAGCTAAGAGCAACAAAGACAAATTAGGACAGCATTTTCTACCGTACTGTCTGCCACCCTAACTACAGTAACAGCAGCTAAAAAAGAATGAAAAAACAATACACACTTCTACAACGGATGAGCTTTTAACTGCTCGGGCTATCAATTTCCCATCAGTCGTCAATTTTTTCATTTTGTTGAACGATACAAGAAGTGATATGTCAACATCTGGAGGGAAAAAAGCAAGTGGTGAAAATAGCGCAAGTTAAAAAGGAAAACTTATTTATGCGTCATTCACATTAGCAGCAGGTCAGTATTATCTATGTATTCTAAAGCATCATAGAAGCCACTGGGACTATTTCCATGCATGAGGGCTGTAAGAGCATACCTCTGGTTTGTAACTATGTTGATTATTGACAAGAATTTACATAAAAGTGGATTTTTACTGTCTGTAATTTAGGCTTTCCTAATCTTAGATTTTATTTCTCTTCCTCATTAACCTTCTTCCCAAAGGAATTTTGATCTATTCTTTCAACTCCCACTGGTAACTATTCTCTTTGAAAATAAACAAAGAAAAAACCCTTTCTATTGTGGTTTTATGATGCAAAAATCTTTTTCAATAAAGATGTACCTTTTCTCCAAGCACTCACTTAAAGTGTTCAGATTCAACCCAATGCTCCTATTACAAAAGATCCCTTCACTCCCTCTATTGAGTAGTAATGAGTTATGTTGCTAAAAGCTTGACAGAAACTGTTGCAATATTTATACTGGTAAAATTTTTACCAAGTTTAAGATTAACATGCAGAAAAAAGGTTAATATATAGCCATTTGGAAGAGAGCTTTAACATCATTTTAGATTGCATAGCATTTGATATAAAGTAACTCTAGTACATTCATTTACCATATCCTCCTATGTGGGATTGTATCCACAATATCTTATCAAAAATCGAAGGACCTTTGAGCCTGTACTAAGATCACAAAATCACATCACATAGCACAAAACAGCTGAAAGAACCTTTTCCATCTCAAATGACAGGTGTTCTGTGGTTCTTTAAGAAACCTAAGTAAAAATTTGTGACACCTGTAGTTTTTTCCTCTGTAAGGTAAAAGTCAAACAAACCACACAAACAAAAATCAAAGGACAGAGAACAGAACTGTCACTAGCCCTCCTTGCCATGCAAAGGAACAACCATTCACTCATCCAAACATATATAAAACACAAAATAAAATAAAAAAAAGCTAGAACAAAACCAAAAGCAAAACAAAAGTGAGAGCTCTCATGAATCCATACCAGCTACACTATAAACCAAATATTAGTAGCGAGATTATGCTTTCATCTTTTTTCAAATAAGATTCCTCATAAACCCAGTACCCATATTTCTCTTATGAGTGGACTGTCATTGCTCCAGTTGCTTGGATGGACTTTTTTCCCCTCCACAGCAGCTAAACATGCAGAATGCTGCCATAATTTATATATGCAATAATTTAGAACGTCACCACTGCAAATGAAATTACAATTCAAAACAGAAATTTGTTTACCACTTTCTCAATTATTTTAGAGCAAACTTACATCCATCTCTAGACTTCTCTATTTGTTCTCGGAGGAATTTGTCTTTGTGAAGGTTGACATCTCCAAACCAGAAATCCACTTGTTTTGCTATATCTGACAGCACCTGTTTAACCCTCGACCTTTTCTTTTTCTCTCGTTCCTTTTTCTGTTGGGTGCTTTCCTCCTCCATGGCTTTGCCTCTTACAGTTTCATTCTCTATGCCAGTCATTTTGTCATCTGAAAATTAAACATAACTTTGTAAAAAAACAGAAGTTTTCCCTACCAACAGTAGGTAATATTGCTTTGCTCTTCTACAGCACTTCCCATCCAATAATTTCCAAGAGCTTTATGTTTGCAGTGTTGCTGTAGCCATGTTGGTTGCAGGAAGAAGAGCTGCATAAGCACAAAAACCTTGTCTTTTTCACCAACAGAAGTTGGTTCAATAAGAGATTACTACCTTACCCACCTTATCTTTCCAGAAGCTTTTGCTGGTTATCACCAGCTAAGGGTCTGGCAGCATTAGTTTCTGGTCTCAACCCCAAATTTAAGAAGTCTGCTTTCTTGTAGAGAACTGCAATACCAAAATGCATTTTAACACTTGGCAGTAGTATTCAGCACAAATGGACTTGTGGTGGGAATGGGATGCACATAAGAAAATAGTCCTTGACAGATTATCAAAAAGCTAAAACACACCTCTGCCAGTAGTTATACCAGGAAAGGATGTGGAGAACCATTTTTTTCAATTAACATCTTCTGAGTACAGTACAATGCATTTTCATTACATTTTTAATGTTGTGTCAAAGATTTAGAGCACCACATTTTAGGGCTCATTGATAAATACTGGTTTTTTGCAAGTCTACGTTATAATTTGGATGTGCTGTATTTAAAAATAAAGTTTTCCTTTTTGCCAGTTATTTAGGGTCTGATCTTATGAGGTGCTGAGCATCCTTAACTTCCACTGACCTTACTGGCAAATTGAGAGCTCTTGGCAACTAATAAAATAAAGCTTGTAGAAAACAGAAAGTAACTTGAGCAAAGATAACAAGTTATATGGATTTATATAATTAGAGAGAAAATATCAAACTTGATCTTGTGCATCAATAGAAGTATGTGTTATTTAAACTCTAAGTCATTTTTACCCTAGTGTTACTCTTCAACCTTAAGAATGACCAGTCTTTCAGACCACTTTATTCTGTATGTGTAAAATAAAAACAGGCACAGCTTGGCAAAAGTGGGAAGGTGTCTAAAAATAAAGTTATCATAAGCTGAAGTATTTTACGTCTGATAGCTACTTAAGTATTCCCATTGCTTGGCCAATGGCTAGTACTGCAATACAATATACCAGGAAGTGGTGCTTGTAGGAGAAACATCACAGAGGAAGCTCATCTATATAACAAGATGACATAAAAATGGAAATGGTTTTCAGATTATTGTGTAAATCAGGCTCCTCTAAGCAAGATTCCAGTTTATCTCCCTGCTGTGAGCTGACCATTCAAGATGATTACGGTCAATAAGCTGTCAATTAGTTTGAACAGATAAGTGAGGTCATACTCTGACCACTGAGCCAGAAGTTCAACGCGAGTTCAAGTCACACTGCAAGACAAATGTCAGCAATGCAATACAGTATTTGGTAGGAGGCTAAAAGAAAAACTGTACTATTAATTAGAGGTACTTTTTTCAGATATCAGAGGCGTCCTCTGACTGTCCAGTTAGAAGTTAAAGACTGCAAGCCAATTCTCTAAATAAAATATTCAGGCATTATAGATGTATTCCAGACAACATCCCCTCTCTAAAAAACAAACAACAAAAAACTCACCTAATATCCAAGTCTCTGAAAGCTACTGCTCATCATATAATGGCAGCTGTGCTTGTCTTGTCTACACCATCACTTAACTACCAGTATCCAACTAAACTGTAAACTATTTAGGAAGCTTCAAGTATTAAGGACACTGCACAAAACCAAATTTTAGTTTAAGCAAATTCTATATTGTGCTGGGAGCATTAACCAGGTCCCAAGTTGTGGCTTTGCCAGAAGTCCTGAGCAAGGCTAGCTTGAAGATGCACTGTCCCAGGTCTCAGAGTCACAATAAAATGCTCAAGAGAAGGGGGATGAGAAATGAAGATGAATGTTCTATTACCTGGCAAAGATACCTTTCTTCAACATGCCAGCTCAGCTGCACTGGCTCATGTACATGTGAGGAGGTGGGGGAGAGCCACAGCTCTGGTAGGAAGAGGAGTGATCCCACAGAGCAGGGGTAGCCAATATGTCCAAATTCGAACCACCAGCAGCTTTTGAATGGACCAGAGATTTATTTACTTATTATAATCATTTTTTATTATTATTTTCTCTGGAATCTGGACCTTGACTGTATCTTGACCAAGAAATTTAGACCTTGACAAAAAATAATTGACACCCCTAAAACAGAAGATGTCCTCCTTTTTTCACTGCTAGTCATGATTCTGGTAGCCAGCACAAGAAACTGCTTTGAATTAGCTGGGTCACAACCTGGCACTGTATTGTAAAACTGAGGGAAACTAACATTATTATTTGTGGAAGAAGAAACTCTAATTATTCCCTTTAAGTAATTCACCACTGAGGTTTATGTTACTTGGCCTCAGCATCAAGTCAAACAATTGACATTCATTGGATTTGTATTTTAAAAACAAAGGATTGTACAAAAAAGCGTCTTAGGTTTCAACCATAATGAAGTCACAGAAAAGGCCCAAAAATCATAAATGCTTGCACTCCCGGTCATTGTCTTACGAATGGGACGCTCACCAAAGTACATTCCATTTTTTTCTATTTTCTTACTCAGTGTAGCTATAGCAATATCCTGTTCTAGCACAATATCAATGGTCAGAACTACTTTACATAACTATATTAAAACCAGCATCAATGCATTTCCACAGTTAACATCTATTACCTACAGTATTTTCTAATTATTCCTCAATTTCCAACTGGCATGCACACCAGCTGCTCAAGTAATTTAAATAGAAAAGATTTTAAATGGAGCAGCACATTATGCACAAAGTGTCAAAGCACAGAAAGGACAAAAAAACAACAAAACTTATCAGTAAAAGCCATGGGCCAAACAATGCTATACTTACTCAGACAAGTTTTTGTTGACTTCAGTGAAAGTTAGGCATTTATAAGAATTACAGGATGTAAGCGACAGTAAAGCAACTGTGGTTTGTCAGAAAAAAGCCTTCTTTTAACCAATAGAAATGAGTCAGAGGTTCACAAGTCACAGTGGTACCGAGAGACATGTTTAATGCTTACAATGCCAGATTCTATTCTGCTCTCACATGTGCAAGGTGCTGCATGTAAAAAGCACTAGCAGCTTTGTTACAATGTTGAGCAAGCGTAAATGCAGTACGGTAGGGTTAACAAACTGAATTGGGAGCCGCAGAGCGGAATTTGGATTGCAGTCATTTAGAGTATGTTCTAAACTACACTAGAAACTTGAGCACAGACTCAGGTTTGAACCCACACCTCTTATCATCCACTCAGAAGTCTATCTACTGACCAGCAAGCACTCAGGACCCAGCTCCTGGGGCCCATGGGGTGGGAGGGGAGAGGGGAAGAGCCTGATTCTCTGTGAGACTTGGGTCCAAGCCCTATCATTTTGTACTGTGGATACAGCTCAAGCCACAGACCCAAGTCAGAAGGTCTGTGCAGCACATACTGGACAAGTGAGCCCAGCTCCAGCAACTGTGAGCCCAGGTTTACAATACCCGTGGACGCTCAGCCCAATGCACAAGCGTGGGTCGGGTTTACAATGCAGAGTAGACATGACCGGAGATGGCCAGCGCTGACCACAGCAGGGCAGAAGGCAACCCCCTCGCTACACCACTGCAGTGACCCCAAAGGGACTGCCCCTCTCCGTGTCAACGGCCTCACTCCGGAGTGCTGGGCGGGAGTTACACGGCGGGCAGTAACAGCACTTCGGAGTCACCCTCTCAAGCCCTGACGGACAAGAAAGATGATGAAGTGATGAGCTGCACCCCCACCAGCCACCCCAGCGCGCTCAACGCCCTCCGGGCCACTAACGCCTCTTTCCCATCGCACGAGGCACGCGGAAGCGCCTCGCCGCACGCGCGGAGAAAGCGTCTGGCAGCGCCCCCCGGCTGCGGGGCGGCAGGGGTCACACACTGCCACAATTCACATGGCTCTTCCCCCCACCCCGTCCGGAGAGCCGGGCTCTGACTTGCCGCCGACAACTCCTACGGGCTTCTGGAGCCGTGACGCAGAAGCCCGCGGCCAGAGACCCCAAACCCGCCCCCGGACTCCTACCCTCCCTGGCGCAGCAGCAGTCACAGCATCGATACCAGCGCGCGGCGCTCCGCCCCGGGAAGAAAGGCCCCCGCCTGCCCTTCCGCCGGGTCCCAGTGTCAGCTCTCTGCGAAGGGCGCTCCCAGCGCGTGCCACAGGCACAAGCACCTCCCAGCTACCGGCTCTCTCGCCGCCCGCCAAGCGGGGGGAGGGGCTTTCCAGGCTGTCGCGCTGGAAAATAACGTCATCGACAGCTGGCGGCGCGGGAAACCTTCAAACGTGGGAGAAAGGCCGAGCCTGCGAGAGGGGGCGGCTTCTTGCGGTCTGACACCCCCCCTCTCTCGGACGCACCAGGGTCAGCACAGCGATCGCCCCTCCCCCCCCCCGGCTTTAACGGTGCCCCGAGAGGCTCGGCGCTGCGGGCGCGCGATCCGTGCCGGGGCGGGGGAGGCCGTCTCAGGCTGCTTGTTGTTTATTGCACCAGGAATAGCAGGAGTGCAGCGCCCGCTCGCCCTGTGGGCTCGGGAGGGGGCTCGCCCGCCTCCACAGAAGCGGTCAGTCAGTGACAGGAAACGTCTGGTAACGACAACCAGAGCCGCAGGCAGTCTGGAAGTACCCCCCTCTCGGCTCCGTGGCAACATTTCTGCTCTCGCCTCCTGTCTAGGCTTTCTGGCACCAGCGTCCTCCAGCCTAGCTAGCGTGAGATTGGCTGATGGGTTTTGGTTTTTTTAAGCACTTTAAAATAGGCTTCCCTGCATGCTCTTCAGAGCGGGGACTGCCTGTGGTAGCTGTTTGTGAAGTGCTCGGGCCTCTAAAGGAAAAGAGCAGAAGCCCAACCTTTTTTCCAGGGCATGTTACCAATAATTCTTTTCATCAGCTTGCTCCAGAGCCAGGATTTGCTATAGTCAGTCCTGGTTCACTTTTTTTTTCTTAAGCTCTGCGAGACCAAAGAAACCACTAAAAAATTATAGAGCCTAATATGTTGTTCTCAGACAGAAAAATAAATACTATCTAACTTTGAAATGTTACGAACTTCAGTTACACTAGTAACCCAACTTTCAAGGGTAAAAACCATTAGTCTTTCACGTTGGGATTTTT
Source organism: Chelonoidis abingdonii (assembly GCF_003597395.2). Lineage (NCBI taxonomy): Eukaryota > Metazoa > Chordata > Testudines > Testudinidae > Chelonoidis > Chelonoidis abingdonii. The sequence goes on from NC_133773.1 coordinate 29,051,015, forward strand.
AAAAGCACTCAGTATTGGCTTAACTCCGCTGTCATTGAAATCAGTGGTAAAAGTCCCTTTTAAATGGTTTGAGAGAGTGACTGTTAATCACCTTTAATATGAAGGGAGTAATGTGAGAGCAAAATAGTAATGTTTCATGCCCTACCATGAATATATGAGTACAGTTTGTCTGGTACAAATCCTTTCAGGGCCATAATACTTTCTAGGAATTAGTGCTGGATCAGAAAGAAAAGTTGATTATTTTTCTTCCTTTTAATTTCTCTCTTCCTTTGCTGCTGTTAAATTTGTAACTTGAAAGCATTTTGAGGTAGTTTCTATGAAAGACATGCAGTACGGTATTATTTTTAACATTAAGCATTATCAAAATTGCTGATTTATTTTAGGTCATTAAGGCTTTCAACAGCTGCAGTTATATTCTTTCAGGAAGCAATAAACCAAGCAACATGAAGTCTGTATTAGTGGCCCTATTATTCAGTCTACCTTAAAATATTGTATCCATTGATCTTCTTAGCACATCCACAATGTGCTGCAGGGAGCATGTGATCAGGATTCATCACTGAATTTGGTCCTGTTGTTGGATCATTAGTAGAGCCTTGCAAATCTGCAGTTATCTGCTTTATATCCGCAGATCATGTTTGCAGATCCGATGCAGATATACATTTTGTAACTGTACAAGGCTCTAATCATTAGTTTCCCCTGGGTCGCATGCTGATGGGGAGTGCAACATAAATGCTGATTCATGACGCCCACCTGTTTACTGACAGATTCTATAATTTCCATTCTTATTCTTGTTCCATTTTGTAACTAGGGATGAGATGAAGACTACCTGAAAATTCCCATTCTGCTCTTAAGTAACTATCTTTGTGTAAATGGCTTGATCTAGCACTGTTATTAGCTCAAGTAAGGGGAAAGTGCAGACTACTCTTCTGGTATTGTATTGTTCCACAAATGGTGGTGGGCCACAGAATCTGGGAATTGCACAGTTGGGAACAGGATTTTCCATACACCTCTCTAAACAGTGCCAAGACGGTTCTGAGACACCTTGTGGTGAGCGTGTAGAATTTAAGAAGCTGAAAGACAAGACACTTTAAAACTGGAATTCTTAATGAAAAAGGTAGTACAGCTTGGGAGACATTGTCATGAGAAAAAGCATGAATATATTTTATCTTCTAATACATGTTTTTTATTCAGTTGTAAAGACATTTATGTAGAAAGAAAATATATGCTACTTTAATATCTGTTTATGTGCTAAGATCATAATCAGCATATTATGATTTTTCAAAAATACCTTTTGGGGACCAACTAGAAAATTATCCTATGAGCTTTTTCAACTTGTCTCTACTGCTCCAAATGTTAAAATATACTGAATATTCTCATTATTCCTTCAGCTATTTTTAATAGTCTAGTCATCTTTTTCTATAATCTCTACAGCTTTCCCATGTTTTATGTCCTGCCATATGCCTTTTCTTATGTTTGATTACTTTTAAACACTTATGTTGCTGTCTACAGAGCCAGCCAGCGATTTCAAGAAGTTAGAGCAATTGCCAGTGTTAGCCATGTTCCTGGGGTTGTGTTTTAATTGAAGTGTCAGCAATTAATAATGATGATGAAGATCCCAATGTAAGTGCAAGTCTTTACACTTAAATACAAGTTATGATGTTTAACAGTTACTTTTCTACTCTCTTGGTGTGTTGCAATGTTTGAATATGAGGAAATGTTTATATAAAGCTTTGATTACTGGTGACTGCCTTAGGTCAAGATTTTCATAGGTGACTAGTGATTTTAGGTGCCCAACTTGAGACACCTGAAAGAGGCTTGATTTTGCAGTATGTGTACTCAGCACATTCAGAAGATCAGGCCCTTTTGTGGTGTTTAAAATTGGGTATCCAAAAATGAAGCCCCACTAAATCACTAGGGACTTGAAGAATCTTTGTTAATTTGTTAGTAGTAGATATGTTTTCTGTTTGAAAATTATTAGCCTAATTTTCATAGTGTGTGTAAATATTAATTGATATTAGCACATCTCTGAAAAATCAATCAGCCAGAGCTGCCATTAAAATGAATAGGAGTTAAAGATGCTTAGCACGTCTGAAAATTAGACCTCTTCTTCATAAGTGCTAAAAATGCTATTTCTGCTAATAATTTTTGTTAGCTTATTTTCACTGTATGAGTCTTTAGAATGCCAAAATTCCTTCACTAGTGCCCCCCCCCCCCCCCCGATTTTGCTGTGTCTTACTTCCCACTCCCTTATAGGGAAAGAACTAGATGTGTATCTTTTTTGTCTGACACACTTGCATTGCAGCTGAGTTGAATTCTAAATATGCCCTTCTCCCTTTTGGGTAGTGTGAAGATCTGATGATCTGCAGTAAGCCTTTGGATTGCTTTGTTTCATCAAAGCAATGGCTTGTCAGGAGTTTACTGTGAGTCTTATATTCAAAATTGTACATAAAATTCAAATATGCGTGTCTGACCACTGTAAATAATTTGTTTACATTTTTTAAAATAAGGTCTTGTACACTCATCAGAAGACTAAGAAATCAAAAATATGGCAAGATGGAGTTTTGAAGACCAGTACTGGAGGAAATAAGGTGAAGAATTCAGGTTTAATACAATATGATACTATATTAGAGTTTCGTATATAGTACTATTCTTGCAGCTTCTATTTGTGTCACTATTTGCTTTTTGAAACACAATTGTTGTTTAAAATTATCCTATTTTAATACAGGCAACCTTATTTGATGACAGAGGACAATGTTTGGAGAGTGTATTTGTTAAATCTCAGGTATTTTTTTATTATCATTTAAAAGCTTTTATCCTTGTTTGGATAAGTAATTTGAGGCAGCATCTTTTATCTTCACACGAGCCACAATTCCATACTCTACAGTTTTGTCTAGCTTGTGATTGCTAATGTTCTGATCCTTGGAGCTGTTAAATTTTTACATTAGAAAACAATCATCTGGACAGGTTGTTTGTATGTCACTATATGTAAAGCAGTACATAGCAGATTTTGAGTACAGTGGATAACTGATAAATGTGCCAATGGTGGATAAAGAATATTAATATACAGTAAGTTGTCACATGTAGTTGTGCAACCCACTATGCTTGGAATATCCTCCTACTAAAGTATGTAATTCTTTCACACGATTTCTTTAAAAAAAACCAAAAAACCCACCTTTCATAGACCTACCTAGTCTAGAAAGCATTACAAGTGCAATGTACTTTCACCATTACATGTTTGATTTTGATCTGTATAGTACCTTTTTATGTTGCAAGCTCTTGAGGTGGAGAGCTGCTTGTTTGTTTGGTACTACTGAGTTATTGTACAGCCAAACACTGATAGACCTATATAAATAATTATGATCTAAGGAGCTAGATGTTTAAAAGCTTAATTCTTTTAAGCTGCAGTATTCAATAATCTGAGCAAATTGGAGTTTTTATATTAGAACCTATACAATAATTTGAAACAAAGGGCTAATGTTTGTTTTCATAGCTAGTCCGCTCCAGTTGTCTAGGATAGAGTGAATGTTGTGCATTATAGTTTCATTTCTGACAATATTGTAAACAAAAATTCTTTCAGTATGCATACATTTTGCAACATTTAGGATAAATGGTCATTTTTTCACTGGCCATTACACACAGCCCCCTTTGTTCTTGTCTCATCTAGGTGAAACCTGGAGATGACTTAGAAAGTGATCGATATTTAATCACAATTGAAGCAGCAGAAGTTACTGAAAACTGTCGTAGTGAGCTGCCAAAGAAAACAGAAGCTCCTATATTGAACAGAAATCACTTGAAGCCTACTGGTCTATCTCTGCCACATCTACCTGTTGGCTTGAAAAGGAAACACACTGTATGTTTTTGTTTCTTATGTATATTTGACATTCATACACAATTTAAAACATTAATGGAACCTCTTGATTTGCACTAGTGTCAGGGAAAACATATTTCAAATTACTGAGTTGTTTCTCTCCTTCTGGTTGTGTATTCCCTGCAACTGCATCCAGCTTAGTGTCTTTCTTAGTGTTTTCTGCTTATCCAAGGAATAAGTCTCTGTGTTTTGGGAATGTAAGTGAGGAGCTCCATTAGAATGAAATCAAATGAGCTGTGTGTAGACAAGGAGATAATAAAATGTTTGAGTATAATTCTCGGCAGCAAACTACATTAATATAAGTGTCAGAGGGGTAGCCATGTTAGTCTGGATCTGTAAAAGCAGCAAAGAGTCCTGTGGCACCTTATAGATTAACAGATGTATTGGAGCATGAGTTTTTGTGGGTGCCACAGGACTCTTTGGTGCTTTTACATTAATATAAGTATATTGTTTAGATCTGTGACTTGTGAAATTCACACTAAATATGTCATCATCCTAGCCAGCTTTCCAGCATATTAGATTTTGTTTAGTTACAGGACATTAACGTTAAAATATTAATGAAGAGTATTTAACTTCCAATGGATGCATTAGTACATATTTGGGTAGTACAAATAAAATAGGTAAGGTGTATTGGAAAGAAAATATATGTAATAAATGCCACAGATGAACAAAACTACCTTGCTCAGCACACGTAAGCATGTCTATTGTTTTGATACATATCATTCTGTGAATTCTTATGCATGTATATTTCAGCAGTCTCCGTTCATACCATTATTCTTAAATGTCTATCAATTTTTCTCTTAACACCTTTTTCCAGAGGGGCTCAAAACATTACATGGTTTGCACAATAATGTATATGTTGCAGTGCATGGGAACAGAGTGGATTAATGCCAGCGTTATTAATGCCGATACATTTCTTTGTGCTTTTTGGGGACTGTAAGGCAAACTCTTAATATTATCAAGAGTTATTTTTCCCTGGTTTAATAGATTTCTGTTATGTTTAGCAGCATTGCTGCTGTTAAGGGTGTGATACAAAAGAATCATCATTTTGGGTTGTTCAATGAATGTGTCGAGTTGTTTGATGATAACATGCAGCATAGTAGATGCCCTGTTGCTTTCTACTGTTTGTTTATGTTTTAATTTCAAAAGTTGATTTATGAATAAGATTAAAATTAAAAGCTTCTCTCTTAGGGCTTCCAAGGGCCACGTCAAGTTGAAAAGAAAATGATGCCAATGGAAGATGATGCAGCAATAATATCCCCTACGTCCAAGTGGTCTCAGTCTTCCTTTCCTTCTCAGTTGCATATCACCTCTCCTTTATTTTCTACTATTTGCAAGAAGGATGCAGAAACTAATTTACCATCACGCTCTAATAATGATGCTTGCACAAGTAGCGATAGAGACGGTATGTCTGTCTCCTCACTGGTTTCCACTTCTTATATTGGCATTCCCAAAGAAATGATACATAATAGAAACCAAAGCATCTCCATTTCTGGACAGATGGAATCAAATTGTCAGACAATCAATGGTGTGGCAGTCTCACAGAACCTCAGGAGCAAAGCAGAGATTATAGCACTTCTGAAATCCAAGCCAACACAACTGTGCAAAGAGCAAAAACCTTCTGAAATCACAGAGTGTTTTTCTGGAGATCAGCCATCAGAAAACACAGGCATTTTATTTAAACGAAAGAGTGAAACTCTATCAGGACATATGGATAACTCTGACAGAGAAAGCGCTAAGAATATACAGCACCAGTATACTACTGAGAAAACTATAACTCATAATCATTGGGATGTATATATGCTGCCAAATTCGGCTGAACTATCTTGTGATAAAGAAGTTACAGTAAGGAGACATGACAAAACAAGTAATTTAGGTTTGGATTTACAAGACCCTTACAACCCAAAGGCTTCACAGTTCATGACAGCCTTTGTGCAGCCTGTTGAAAAAGAGCTAAATTACAGTCGCATGGAACTAACAGATCATGAGAGGCAATACAGCTGGGATTGTAAAACAGTTTCTCAAGCATCTGCATCCAGTAGAACTGACTGGGCAACTCAACTGCCAACTATTAATGAAAGTTTTGGCAAAGACCAGCCAAATACTTGTGTATTATCTGAATCAAACATAAATAAAGAGTGTAACATTCAATTTGTCTCATCTTCAGAAGATGTTTATTCTAGAAGCACAAATGGGTCCATTACCTTTGAAACAAATCTCCCTAAATCCAATGAAAATGTAGTAACTGAGAGTCTTAAAGATTCAAAAGTTTCTTCTGCTCAGTCACAAAGTGAACCTCTGCCAAGAATAAATTCAGCAAGCGTAGTTAATGAGTCTAGGATTTCTGGGCACGTAACATGGGCTGGTTCTGGAGCTATAAGTGAGGAATTAACTGTATGTGAAGATGTTAGTGATCAAGCTGAACAGTTCATGGAGATTAACTTCAATCTGTTGGATGCTTTTGATTTTAGTGACACAGAAGATAAAGTAGTATGTGAAAGTAACATGTTTTCACAGGGTTCAGCATGCTTGACAAAGGGAGCTATGGCACAAAATGGTGAGAGGAGGGTTCATAGGAACTGTGAAGTAATGCTACATAGTAATGAGGAAGGAGTTGTCAAATATTCAACAGTGCTGGGAGAGAGAGACGATAATGAGATCAGAGAGTCTCTGCCATTAAAACTTGGTGATGAAACCTGTGAAGGTTGTGACAAGAGTGTGAAAGATGCTTTAACTCCTTTGATTGAACTGGGACAGTCAGGGGCTGAAAACATTATAGAAGGGATGAATGCAAGTACATTAAATACTGAAACCCCTAGCAGTAAGAAAGACCTCAGTTTCTCTCCAGTGTGTACCGTTAGTGACTTAATAGTGAATAAAAAGTGCTCTAATGATTTTGTGCACAGTAGAGTCAGTAACTATGAATGTGATACTAGGAACAACAAGTTTGAGAAAACTGAAATTATTTCATATGTTCCTGCTACTTTACAGACTTCTGTCATGGACAAAAATCCTGAAAAAGATGTTGTACATCTTGGAGGCACAAATTCCCAGGATAGTACTTTAGAAAATTACTTAGGTGCTAGTGGTGATGACATGAAACCAATTAGTCCTTTACAGGCCTTATCGCTAAAGGCTTGTAATTCCGATGACCTGTGCCAGTATATTACTGGTAAATATTGTACTGCATTTGATAAAGAACATACTCGGGTTTCCAGAACTGCCACTTACCCTTTAACAAAAAGGCATTCAACTTCAAAGGAAGCCGGAATAGGTGAAACTGAGTTTGAAAATGGATTAAGCATCATGCCTTCCATCCATGAAGCCAGGGAAGGTGAACGAATGGGAACTGATTGCTTGAAACACTTGGCTCAAATTGATAATTCATCAGGGCTTCCTCAGTTGGCAAATGACATTACTCTTTTAAGATCTTTGACTGAACATAAGACAGCATTAGAAAGTTTACAAATGATGGAAGACAATAATGGTTTGCTTTATCAACGAGAGACTACTAAAGAGAAAAGTGAACCAGCTGAAGAATTGGAAGGTTAGGTCAAATTCCATTTGACATTGGATTATGACATTAATTTTTAAATATTTGATTTCTATATTTATTTTTATGCTTTATTTATTTTATTCTATATTTTATATTTATGCTTTATTTTCCCATAAATATTTCATTCTGTTGAAAAAAGGTATTTCCAGTTAGAAAACTGAATTATATGTTCTACAGATGATATCTTATACTCTCCATGAGTATCGTGGCGTAGATAATAAAACAAAGAATGCTGGAACAGCTAGAATATAAAAGGATTGAAGATGGATGATTTGTTACTCAGAATGGCAGAAGACAAATAGAGTAACTTTTTTTTATTGATAATTAGTTAACATCACAGTTATTGGTTAGAGTAAATAGGCTCTTAGGCCTGATCTAAAGCTCACTGAAGTCTTTACATGGACTTCAGTGGATTTGGGAGCGGGCCCCCCTAACATTTGAGTCTGGTAAGGATTTGATTTCTCAATATGGTAATTCATAAGCACTGAAATTTGACAATTTTTATCAAAGTAGAATGTTAAAATTATTGAAAGAAAATTGAAAATAATCTGATAATGGGCCAAATTCTGTCTGCAGTTATTTGTGCATTGCAATTTAAACTAATTGGACAGTATTTAGCAGTAATATGTTTTTAGAGTGAACAGCACAACATGTGAAGGGAGAACAACCTCCATAAGTAAGATTTTTTTGAAGATGGCTTCCTTTCATTTTGAGATTTAAAATAAACAGAGTTTTCCTCAAGCTGTTGTCATTTGTATATAAAACAAAGATTTAAAATGATAAAAATCAGACCCTGCATATGTAATTGAAAACACGTAAAGGGGATCAATTCTGAACTTAGTGGGAGTTGAGGAAACTAGCAACTCTTACAACGTGGTGAACAGATGTAATTCCTGGAAAATGTATAACCAGGTAGGAAAATACATACTTGAGCTGCCTGAAAGCAATATCTGTTGTATATTGCAAGTTTATTTCAGATTTCCCATTCTAGCAGTGGGTCCTGATAACATGATTACTCACTTGTGAATGAGAGATGCTAATTTGAAAAGTGTGGTATCACAATCTGAAAAATAATTTAAAAAAAAACAGACATAAGGTATAACCAGCCAAAAAAAGAATTTATGCTAACTACTTTAGCAACTATCAAGCCTCTAGTGGCAACAACTGTAATTGTTGGCCTTGATTAATTTTAAATTTGTGTTGTTATTTAAAAAGGATATTGCTAAATATTGTTTAAGTAGGCTCTAAGCTTTTTTCTTTTTTTGCAATACCTCCTTAGACATTTGAAAATGTTACTTTGGCAGTTTTCAGTTAATGTAGATGTCCTTTTTAATTCCTTTTGCATAGTTCCACTCCATCCTCCCACCCTCCATCAAAAACTGGTTACATTAAAAGAATTGGGTTTTATGTTTTTTAGTTTTTTAAAGGAAGCTGAGTGTTTTGACACAGGATTAGTTCCAAAGATGTTAGGATCTTTTGTTAATTAATTTTTTTTATGACTTTTCCTATGTGAAACTTTCATACACTTGCTGTGATATCAAAACTACATGAAGAAAAATATTAATTAGTAAGGTCCTCATCCTTCAGAGACTTAGACATAGGCTTAACTTTACTTATATGAGCAGTTGCTAATGTCTTCAAGGATAGGGTATTATTCTGGATTTTTTTCCCTTATATATGACCAATGAATAGCCTAGGAACTGGCTTTAAAAAAAATTGGGGCTCTTGCCATGAAATAGTAACAGCTCCAGAGGACCTCTTACAGTAATTTGTGGATTTTAATGTGTATCAATAGTGTATCAGCCTCTTTTGGAGTGGTACTGTCAGACTATTTTATATACAACAGTGACATAAATGTGTGCAATTAGTATGTATGATAAAATACCTTATGCAGTTTTTGGTACTTGGTAGCAACTTTCTTAAACGTGTCCCAAACCTGAATATCTTATTTCCATGAGTAGTGCCAATGACTTCAGGGGATAACTACTTACATGAGTAAGGGTTGCAGGAGCAGACTGTAAACGTTCAGATTTTTTCTGATTGAATTGAAATTGTAACTAAGACTTACTATGTTTTTCCTTCTTTTGTAGCTAGGCAACAGTTAGCTGAAGTGTCTTATTCAGAAGATATGCAGACCTCTTATTTGTACTTTGACCCTCCTGAAGTGGTGGTAATTAATTTCATGTGCATGTTCCTGTACAAAATAAAATCAGCTTCCATGCTGCTCCTTAAATCCACTTGATGCTTTGAGACACCACAATGGTTGAGCTGAGGGATGGTATATAAACAAATAATGTAATATACCTACATAATTTTAATGTAACACATTGTTAACCTGTGGTTCTCATTGCCAGAATATATTACGCATACGGTTTAAGGCCATAAGGGACCACCAGACCATCTAGTCCTTCCACCTGTAAATCAGGTGACCAACACCACCCACATGCTAAACCCAACATCCAAAATTAGACCATAGAATTACAGCCACAGAAGACTAGACTGTTATGTGTCACAAGCTGAGAATAGGAGGAACTGAGGTACACCTGTGCCCAAGACCTTCACAATGGCAAGGAAATGATTGAGAGATATACCCAGATAATCCTAGCAAGTGACCCACCCCTACTCACTGCACAGGAAGGTGAAATCCTCCCCACAGTCACTGCCAATCAGACCTGGAGGAAGATTCCTTCCTGAACCCATGTATAGCAATCACTTAGACCGTGGGCATATGAAGAACCAGCCAGCCCAAGTATCAGAGAGAGAGAGAATGCTTGGTACCACTTCAGATCCCTGAGCCTTCCTGTCCAATGTCCTATTTCCAGTCGTGGTAATCCCTGATGTTTCAAGGGAAGAAGATAAAAAAAAAAAAAAAAAAAAAACCTCCTAGAGTACACAGAAGGGAAAAAGCCTTCCTGACACCTGGTAGCTGACTGAAGCCATGAAACATGAGCTTTAAGGAACATAAGACAAACTGGACGTGAGCCCCAGGGATTGTGACCTCTGTCTTGTACCATCACAAGCAGCCCTGTTTGTCCAGCTCTCTCTCACAGCTAATGAAGTTGTTTGCCCATACAATACCTATTTTGTATATGTTCCAGAAGTTCACACATTTGATGGTTAGAAACCTAATTTCCGGCCTGAATTTGTTCATGGCCAGTTTATATCCATTTGTTGTTCTGTCAACATTACCCTTTAGCTTAAATAGCTCTTCATCTCCTTGGCACTTACTCCTCTGATGTATTTATAAAGAGTAATCGTATTCCCTCTGTCTTCTTTTTGCTAGACTATATAAGCCAACTCTTCCAGTCTCTCATATGTCTTCCATTTTCCTGATCATCCTAGTAGCTGTTGTTTGCACCTGTTTGTTTACATTCATCTTTCTAGAACAGTGGTTTTCAACCTATGGTCTGTGGACATCTGGGGTTCCACAGACTATATCTAAGATTTCCAAAGGGGTCTGTATCTCCATTTGAAATTTATTGGTCCACAAATGAAAAAGTTGAAAACTACTGTTCTAGAATATGGATCAGCAGAATTATACACAGTATTTCAAATGAGGTCTTAACAGTGTCTTGTATAATGGCATTGAAACTTCTCTCTTTCTGCTGGAAATGCCTCAATACGTCCTGAGACTGCATTTGCATTTTTCACAGCTGCATGGGTGGCTTGTAGTCATCTTGGGATCAACCTACAGACCCAAGTCTCTTCTCTGTTGCTTCCAGCTGATAAGAATTTCTGATATAAAACTGTGTGCTCATGAGTAGACCCTAACTGCTTGATCTTGCATTTTGAACTATATTATTGAGGTTAAGAGCTTATCAGGACATTTATATAAAATATTCAGAGTTGTATTCAGTACCATAAATGGTGATACATCTTCAAGGGATAAGCCAACCACAGTATGCCTAGGATTAGAAAGAGACTTCTCTTTTGTGTAGGTTATTCTGTAACTGTTTCTTACATGGTTTCTTAACACCTTCTGGAGCATCTGGCCACTTCTGGGGGAAGGACACAGGACTAGATAGATCACTTATCCCATCTAGTATGGTGATTCTTATGTTCCTACTGAGTTTAATTTTTAAATGGGGAACTAATAACTTCAAGTTTTCTTGAAAATGTAGTCAGAACTTCTGCCCTTCCTATCACAGTTAATCTAAGATATTTTAGGAAAAACTGCTTCAGTTTTTTCCTATATAAACAGTCTACAAAATGAGTGAAAATGTCATTTGATTTTTTTAAACTGAACTATATTTTGTACAGTTTAACTGCAGTGAAAACTAGACACCTGAAAAACCACTAAAATCTCATATAGAAAGATTAAATAAACGCAAAAGATAATCACCATTTTTACTTGCACATATGCCATTGCTTCTGCAAGGAAATCAGCATGACATTTTATCTACCGTGGATGAAACATTTAAACCTTTACAGGTTGATTGTCTTTAAAAATAAATGTGTTTTTTCCTTTGTAAGTATATTACGCTCAAACCTGAGAATACTAATGCTTGGGTTTAAAATCAAGCACTTAAATATTTATATTGAAGTCAGTTGGACTACTCACATGCTTAACGCTACACGTTTTGAGTGTGTGTGTGTAGGACTGGGGCCTTAGTTTGGATGAGCTATGATAGTATTAGTAAAAATTCCCCTCTTAATAATTATTGCCTTAAAAAAAATCAAACCAAATAAATCAGTGATGGCAGAATAATGTTGAAGTTTAATTTTTTGTAGGATGAGATGATAAAAGAGAGAGAATATTAATTTACCAGTTTGTTCTTTGACCTGTAGGGCCACACTTCTTGTTTCAGTCCCAAACAATGAAATATTCTACACACATATTCCAAAATTCTTTCAATATTTTAAAAATGTCATTGCATTTATATTATGATCTTTTAACATGATGTACCAAATCCTTCTGCTCTGTAATGATGTGTATACACACACACATCTTTTATATCTCAAGAATTGGAGTTGAATGAGACACAAGGACTACTTAAAGAACAATTGTTCCATCATTCCACTCACATGCCTTTGGTGGCTAACCATGTGATCTTGTTCATGTAATCCTCCTTCACACCCTACTGTTCAGTTGCCTGCCTTGTTCTTTCTTGCCTGAAACTAGATTGTAAGGCATTAAGCACAGCAGCACATTTATTTTGTCTATCTGTACTAGGAGGTGCCTTCTGAGTGCTATAAAACAAATGATAGTTACCCACACTCCTCTGATAAAGTTCCTGTCCACCTTAGTAAGAAATTAATGGAAGTTTTACCCAAGTAAGGAGTTCTGGATTGGGCCTACAAGTGAATATTTTCAGTATTGTTTGGAAATTACAATGGGGAAGCAGAAAAAGCAAAATGTTATAGAACGCTATTAAATTTTAAAAATAATGACAGTCATAACATTGCTTGCTACAATCATTCTGATAAGTATTTCTTTAAGGTTCTTCATACACTGCCCTATTTCCTACATTCTTATCCATCAGCCATTCTCTTGCAATGAACTGTTCCCATCTGGGCAAAGCAGTCCAAGTGATTTTTTTATTGCTAATAATTCCATAGCCAGAATCTTTAATGGGATACTATTGCATGATGAAATAGGGCCAGCTCAAAAAGATGGGTAATGGTTGCCCTCAGTGGTCCCACTGCTGTTTGAAGAAAAAAAGTGCCATATCTTCTTAAAATGGTTAAAGGATCTCTTGTGGAGCAGAATCTGGGATTAAGTATCTCCTATTCCAAAATACTTACTGCCTATTCCCACTGCTATGGTATGCTGCTATCTTATCCTCCCCTGGTATTATCACTGGTATCTTTTTGTTGTTGCTATTTCCCCAGGGTGTTTTTTTTTTTATAAACTTTCACTATTTAAGATTTCTCTCATTGCTTTCTAGGATACTTTACTAAGAGCCCTAGTGCTTTCTTGGATTGAGGTTCATGGTCAGACAGTGTGATGACATTTGCTTAGTGCCTGCCTACATTATGTTGATGTTCTCTAGTACTGTTACTAGCCCTTTGCTTTAACCCTCAAGAATTAAAATTTATCATATTCTTCCAACTGTCAGAAATAGGCATCTTTCTAAGCACATTCTTCTGTTTCTTCCCATAGCAGTTGTGTATTACAGTTAGCCAACAGTGGGGCCACACATTTTCTGCTTCCAAACAGTGGGCATGGTATACAGTGTATAGACATATTAGCTGCAGAAGAATCATGAGCTCTATATCTGGGTTAATTGTTAAATTCAGGACTTTTTCCATGAAGCAAGTTTTGACTTCAAGCCAGAATAGGTCATCTGCAAAAGTGACTGTACAGAATAACCAATCACACTATCTGACCAATTTGCTCTTGGTGTTTTGTATCCAGCAATCTTCCATGAACAACGAAGTAGAGAAATCTGTTGCTGCTTTCCAAGCTCTAGTACCTGGCCAGGGAACCTTTGACCACCAATCAAAGGTACAGTCTAAGGAGTTCAAGTGCTAACAATGCCATATGTCTTTTAAATTTAAGATAATGGTTCACCATCTTCAACAGAATGCTGAGTAAAGTTCCAATCAAAAATAGTTAAACATTCATCTTAGGCCTCCCGATTTGTTTGCATTTTAATATATATCTTTCTGTATGCAGTTTATTATGGATTGCAAATTCATAGTTCAGTAAATGGAAGAAAATGTCACAATTTTCTGTTGAATTAAAGATGTGGAAAATAGTTTGTGCTTAGTTGGAGAAATACGAGTTAATGCTTGCCCTATACAGTATTGTAAGAGCAAACCAGTTGTGTTTTTTTCCTTTATATTTACAGATAATCTGTTTCAGATTATAGATTGTTGCTAAACAGTTTTTGCTTTAATAATCACAATATGTTGTCTAGCCTGCTGAATTTCAAGGGCACCAGGTACAAGGATCAGCCACTAGTGAGTTAGTGATGAGACCTCCCTACTCACAGCTAGGATGGAATCAATACCCAGATACGGTTGAGCACGAAAGCCTCACAACAGACAATTATTTATTGTCACCCCAGTTATCAAGCAGTTCTGTCATGACTGGCTTAATACAGGTAAAATGAGGTTTGTTCTAGTTGCCTTTCCTTAGTCTAATCCAAGAAAACATCATGTGAAATAACATTTAGGAAGAGAATTAGCTATTAAAGCCACCATAAATATCTCAAAATCACTAAGAACTAAAAAAGTTAGTTTGCGTTCACAAAGTTTGCTAAAGAGTGATAATTAATGAGTAATGATCCTAGAAATCTTTACTCTGCTGGAGGCCTTGTTCATGTGAGTAAGAGTTTATAAGACTGAATTTTTATCAGTGTCTCTGATCAGTGAAACACACACATTTGTACATGGGGTATTAAATTGAATACCATCCTCCCAGAGGAATGCAACCAAGGCCTTTTACAGTTTATGCATTTGGGGGGATCAGGAGTGTAACGATCTATTCTGATCTGTTCTTCACAGTGGCATCTGTAACTGCCCAGTCCTGTTACAGTATGATGTACTTCAGAATCCTGAATCAAGGAAAAGAAAAAAATCTGTCTGGATCATATTGTCCTGACTTAAATATCTGGTATCAGATTCCTGGAATATTGTGCCATCCTTTTCTCCAGAACAGTGTCCCTTACAGTACTAAAGAAACTGGAGAAAAACCACTTATATGTTTTATTTCCAGACCTGCAACATTGCTAGGGGAAAATATTTTGTTTGATTGAAAGTTTTTGATTGGAAATGAGGTCTTCCCATTTAAAATGAAAATTTTGAAAGATGAATAATATTTTATCAGCTTTATAAAATTAGTTTTTTCTGAAGTCCCCAGGCTCAAGAAGTCTTAGAGAAGAAGATCTGAACTTTATTACAGAAGATAATTTTCAAAATAAATGTGACTTTATTGAAGACCCAGTCCCCAGTGCATCTCGTAAGTAAATGTGAAGTAATAATGACTGACCCCCAGAATGATTATTCTGTCTGAATGTTGTCTTTCCTTTTCCCCCCAGCAGTGATGCTGAATTTTACAACATCTTCTCATTCAGATTTTAATTTGAGATTGACACAGTGGACTTCCTGGGAGCCCAACAAGGTGTGAATAGGCTGTTTATTTTAGGTCTATTTTCCTATAATGGTCATAACAGTAGTATCTGATATCCATATTATATTTTGTTAGATGCCCCTCCTCAGAGTTTTGGAGGAAGTGTTTCAGGTAGTTGTAAACAATGTTTTGAGTATTAATTGTTTTTTACTATCTCACGTTTGTTCTCTTCCTAACTTAGCTTTTCAAATTGCTTCCTTGCATGTAGGTGTTATCAGTGCAGCAGGTACCTTCTTTGAATTCTGATTCTATGTCCCCAACTCCAATGAGTGAAGAAAATAGGATAGACATACAAGAACAGAAGTCCCTGACATCCAGATGTTTACCAAGTGATAAAGATAATTCAGCATACCTTTTCAGTGAGAAAAATATTCTTTATAATTACAGGTTATGCTACTTTTGCCTGCAGAGCTTTGAAGTTCTGTGACACTGAATAAGTTCCACTGCATAAACCTGCTACTGTATACTGATGTCTAGATCCTGAAATGTTCTGAGTGCTTCCTGGCAAATGCCAAGCTCCTTCAACTATCATTTGTTTCAGGTCTCATATGTGTTTGTGTACAGTTGTAAATAGCAATAGCTAAAATATCTTGCTAGCCTGGGTATGTTAATTAAAGCCATGTTGTACTCTGAAATAGTATTTCCTCCAGTAAGAAACTTTGCAACAAATCAAATGCCTTTTATAATACGGCATTAAAAAAGCTCAAAGCGAAGCTTTCACCCTTGGTACGGTAATTTGTTTATTTGCCTACTTTGAAATTTTCTTCCATTGAACCTACTTTTAGTGACTGTGTTAACATCTGGGCCATTCTTCTCATATTGAATTTGGGAAAAGGATTCTTGTAATTCCAGAACTTTATTTTTTACATGGGACAATAGTTACTTTGTGGTATTTTTATTTCTTGCAACTGTTAAAGCTGAAATCTATAATGTTTTTGAAAGCATGCTGCTGAGCTAGCCCTGAGTTCCAAATATTTGTTAGTAATTGCAATAGTAGAGGCTATACTGCTAGAATACTGAAACAATTTTTAGAGAATATAGGTCTTAAGTGCAACTCTTCTAAATTGTTATTTGAAAATAGGAATTTAAATGATATAAGAATCACATTTGAAATGACTATTTAAGTGCTGGCATTTAGTTTGGTACTCTTCAGGATATACCAGCATGAAGGACTTGCTACCTAGGAGGACAAGCATGATAAAAATCAAGATGAATAAGGAAGTTGGAATATTTCGCTTATTCTGTGTGTCTTTAAAATTAATATAGTGTCTGAAGGATTGGTGCAGCAGGTTGCTAAAGACGTATTTGCCTTATAGGAATAGAAGAGTCCTCCTGTTCAGGAGACGGCAACCTCTCAAGACTCCCGTCCACACTTAGAACAAGAACGCCACTTATCATTGTTCCTGCCACTGAGGAGATTCCTGACTCAGAAGTTTATTATTCAGGTGTAATTGACTGTGAGGAAGTCCAGCAATCCTTTGGCTCTCCAACAGTCAACTTCTATGACAAGTCAGGAGAATTTCCTGTCTGTGCTTTTGGGCCTGAGGACAGGAAGTATGAAACCTCTGTGCCTGTAGAGTGCTTGCAAGAAAGAGAAAGGGAGTTTATACAGCCAGTGTTTTCTAAAGCGACTTCACAAAACAGACAAAGCAAGTGGCTGAAATATCAAAACACAGCTCAGTGTGACGTGATAACTCAAAACAGAGGTGATGTGAAATTGACTGATTACTTCTGTGCTGAGAATGTCTTTGGAATGCCACATGCTGACACTAGAGAGAGTCAGAGTGATGACATGAATAAAAGCCTTCCAGACTCTGTGCATCTGCAGATGATAAAAGGCATACTTGGTAAACATGGCAGAAATTTTAGCAGCCAAGATTCTGTTTCAGAAGGGAAGATAATTTCTCTGCACTTAAACCAGATTCCTATTGCTGAAGAAGCACAAAAGGTGTTAGCTCAGCTGACTCACCGTGGTGTAATAGGAGGCACCCAGGTGCGTAACTATTCAAGCAGACTGTGTACACTTACTACATGTTTGCCCCACCAGCAATGCATGTCTGGCTGTACTATCCAGAGCTGGTCAAAAACATCCTTGCAAAATATAGTCATGAAAATTCACCATTCCAGGCGCGCACACACACAAACCCACCTACTTATCCAC
Organism: Chelonoidis abingdonii; assembly: GCF_003597395.2. Classification (NCBI taxonomy): domain Eukaryota; kingdom Metazoa; phylum Chordata; order Testudines; family Testudinidae; genus Chelonoidis; species Chelonoidis abingdonii. The sequence continues at coordinate 29,068,677 of NC_133773.1, forward strand.
ATTTTTGATGAAGAAAAGATCAATGACATGTTACTTATGTTAAAAAAAAGTCCTAGGATGTAAAAATTTGCAAGGCTGAATGGTGTGATATATTCATTGTTGTTAGAAAAACATTTTACTGAGCATTCTAACTGCATTTGTCTGATCTCCTTTGGGATACTGCAGCTAAATATTGAACTATGTCCTCTATCTTTAGCTGCTGCACAAAGACAGTTTATGCTACAAACATTTTTATTCTGCTCACTGTTTAATGACCAACTCCTGGCTCATCCACTGCCAGATATAGACTTGTACGTTCTGAATTTTGATGCCAGGAAGATGACAAGAAGCCATTTGTGGTGTTATGATCTTGTTCAGAATTTGCAAGGCCACTTTCAAAAATTGGTTGTTCTGATTGAAAACATATTTGTAGCACACACACATCAGGTGGAAATAGATAATTCTATAGGCAAATGATATTTAGCTGTGCCTCAACATGTGACTTTTGCACAGAGAAGACTTATAGCTGCATTTCATGTGGTCTTTATGAAAATTGCCTCCAAATTTTCTGAGGTTTGTTTCCCTTCAAATTTATATGTAAATTCATGTTTTCTTCAGATAAAAGCCATTTTTAGTTAGTTGGTTAAAGAAGTTAATGTTTTGAGGGGGGAAAATTAACTTGATAGACTATAATGGCTGATTTCATGCTTTTGCAATCATTAGTGCCAGTCAACTTAAAAAGTCACATTTTACCTACTACTTTAGTAAGTGACAACTAAGGTCACTATAAATGTAAGAGTCCATCTGTTTAAAACAATGTTTGTGTACTTTATCTACATAATATTGTCAAATGCACAGTAAGTTTCATAGTTCCCCTGTATATAGTTAGTCATTTTCTTCCTGCCTTTGACACAACAGTGGCAGAGGGAGGGAGGAACACTGGGGAAAATAGGAAAATGTGAAAGATAAAAGTCAATTAATTTTTTGTCATTTAAAGTTAACAGTATTCCTTTAAGTCAATATTTTGTATTTATAGCTTGAGGGTTATGGTTATTCATATAGATTGCTCACACAACATAGAATATTAAGGCTTGAAAAGTGTTATTTCAAAATGCAGTAGTTAATTTTCTAAGTTCTCATCCATTTTAACATTAAAAGCAAACCAGTTAGGAGTCATTTGTGTAATAAACTAAGAGCTTCTTGAGAAATACAAATAGAGATGTTTGAGTTCAGAACACAAAGTAGTGTCCAAAACAAGTGAAAAGTGGATTGAATTGGGGAGGAGGGGGACCAAAACCAAAAGTTCTACAGTTTACAAATCAAGAAAATAGATATTTGAGAATTGGTGAAAATATTCGTTTCCAGGCACAAACCTGGCAGGCCATATTTTAGCCCCCAGATAATAAGATATATACACAATAAAATGCCGACAAGTCTTCTGAACTGTAGAAGTGAAACTAGTTTTTCTGCAGTGCAGAAATGGTGCTAATCATGGATTGTGTGGAATTCATCTGTGTGCTAAGAACTGCACCATGCCTATACCGCACTTCCACTAAAGCTCTCAAAACAGCATTTAGATTGTGCATAGACTTTGTGCAGGCTCTCAGTACAGGGATGAATTTCACTTTGTTTAGAACTTCACTTTGGAAGTGAATATGGTACTACTGTATAAAGTGCTGTCCAAAGCCCCAGTACTGAAAACTTGTATGTGCTTATTTATACACATGTGGGTAGTCCCACTGAAGTGAATCAGACTGCTTTTCTTTTGCATATCAGTTAGGAATCAAAATTCCTCCCATTTGGGATTACTTATTTTATAAAAAGAATAAGGGGGATCAGGGTTTGGCAAGGCTTTTTAATGCCTTCTTTTGTTACTTTGCAGGACGTATCTATCTCTGAGCTGTCTTTTCCCAGTGGGGATAAAGTGAAATGTACTAATCTTCCTAAAAGGCAGACATATATACCTACTGTGTTTCAATCTTATGTTCATTACAAACAGATCTTTACAGCTGCTTTAACAGGTATGGCTGACATCTGTTGGAAACTATAATAAATAAATAAAAAAATCACAACCTATTAATTTCTCAAGTTTCACAAAGTGAAGAAGTGGTATGCATATTATGTTAATATTAGGTTTGTATCTGTTTTGGCACCTGACTGGCTGTCCTGCCCACACACCTTAATTCTGACATATACTTTGTTATGGCTGAGAATATTAGGCTCCTCTGCCTATTCACTCCTTGACCATTTATTTAAAAAATGTCATGTGCCATGTAGTGATATATGTAGCTTTGCTCAAAGTACTGCATTTTCATGTTGAGGAACAGTAACTTCTGTCTAATTTGACTATCTTAGTTACTCTGACAACAGTGGGTTCAAACTGATTGCTATTTTTAATCCAATTTTTCAAAAACAGACTGAGGGCGAAATTCACCTCTGTGCTGTTGTGTATCCCAAGGCCCACATACCACCTAAGTCCCACATCAAAATTTGTACCTAACTTTTTTCAAGTGCAATCATTTTAATATGCAAATCCTTCAGTTTACACACCTAAATGGGACTTGTGGAAATAAGGTAGTTGGAACTAAATTTCTGAATTGTTCACACTCAGAAAGTGGTGTCATATTTAGAGGTCAGGTTTATATCTTTGAAAAATTGGCCTTCTAGATTTGAGGTTGATAGTAACAAATTCAGATGCATTTGTTTACTTAACTATTATGTACACAAGTATTATTTGAAGGTAATCTTAATTCCCCCCTCTTTTTTTGTATAAAGAGCAGTTAAACATACTGTTTTTTGAGCTGTCACAAAGGCTACACAAGGCTCTTTCCAAAGTGAACACATCATTTTGCAAGTCAGTGAAAGATGGGCAAGAAGGAAGTAAGGAAAACTGTGTTCCACTCTGCAATCACAAGCATCCAGCAAAGCTTGTTATGGTTAAAAAAGAAGGTCAAAATAAGGTGCTGTTTGTTTCTTTTTTATGGTACTTAGATTATATTCTGTTAACAAATTAAAATGATTATATTGTGAAGATCATTGCTAGTATCAATTTGATTATTAATACATCATCTATAAACATTTTATTTACACACATATATAGTTAACTTGAGACTTGAGTTTCTAAATCTATAAATTTGCTAAATATCAAATTGAATTCTTTGGATAGTGATGAAAGACAGTTAGTACACAATGACATAACATAAGAATGGCCATACTGGATCAGACCAAAGGTCCATCCAGCCCAGTATCCTGTCTACCGACAGTGACTAGTGCCAAGTGTCCCAGAGGGCGTGAACTTAACAGGTAATGATCAAGTGATCTCTCTCCTGCCATCTGTCTCCACCCTCTGACAAACAGGTAGGGACACCATTCCTTACCCATGCTGGCTAATAGCCATTAATGGACTGAATTTATCTAGTTCTCTTTTAAACCCTGTTATAGTCCTAGCTTTCACAACCTCCTCAGGCAAGGAGTTCCACAGGTTGACTGTGTGCTGTGTGAAGAACTACAGAAATGAGTGATTCTGGGAAGCTGTTTGGTTTTCCAGCAGGTTTTTGGAGCTTACTGAAAAAGCAGATTTGTTCTCTTATTTGGATAGCATCCAATATGGGCCAGCAAATTTACAGATTGATTTGCATTTTCAAAATAAAATGTTGGTGGTTTATCTTTATTCTAGGGTCGCCTTTTTTATACTTGTGATGCCCCCAAAACTGACCAGTGTAAATTTTTCAAGTGGATAGAAGAAGTGAACCCAGGACAGCTAAAATCCAGACACAGTCTAGTGCTTCATGATATAAAAAGTATTGGAGCTTACCTCAGATGTCAAAAGATTTCTATCTATGAGGACTGCCAGCTTTTGGTGAGGTATAGTGGAATACAAAATATACTTCACACGGCACTATAAGAGTTAACATTTGTAAATACCCACGTATAAATGTTTTGCTGCTGTAATTCCATTAACCTCAGTGGAATTATACCAGCAGAGAATCTGGCCCATGTTCACCATCTTTTCTAATGAGGTAATGATTCTGTGGGGAAATTTTAAGAAGTTCAGACTGAGAAAGAAATACAGCAGTGGCATTTCAGGACTTTGCTTTCTTCATCAGTCTTGTGAAAACATTATTGGGTACCAGCAATTTGATAAATCATTTAAGCCCCTTCTGACTGTCGTTTGTTACCATTTGTGTAACTTTTCCCATAAATACATTCTGTTTGGGAAGATTTAACAAAATCCACTCAGTAAAGCCGAATTGGAAATGTTCTTTGGTAAGCATCTTTGCCAGCCAGTTTCTCCAGGATTTAAGCTTGCATCTTTGGGGGCTGTGGTGAATAATCAGCTGAACAGAACTCCCAGTGTGATGCTGTAGCCAGAAGAGCTGCTTCAAGGATGCATAAACAAGGGAGCTTGAGTAGAAGTAGAGAGGTAGCAAAGAAAAACTTCTGAATGTGAACATGAATTTACAACAAAGGGTGGCAATAAAGGTGTGATTTGCGTGAATCCCAGATCTTGACCCTAGCAGTGGGGTTATGATGGGGGAAGTAAAATTCCACCTCAGTTTATTGCATTTTATATTAAACAGCTCCTCTACAAGTGCTCTCTCCATTAAAGTGATTAAAATGGGATATTTCACTAGCCACCAAATTGCTGCAGCCTCTTCACCAGATAAGAATTCCCAGTGTTGACCGGGTGACGAATTGCGGTATATTGAGCTTTTCATTTTCAGAACAACAGGTTCATTGTGGCCCATTTTGGTAGTAACTAAAAGTCATTACCATTTGAAACTTCACCTGGGCATTTGCCAATGGTGAATGTGAAATGTTCCCTAACAAGTTGTGGGGGTCTAAGCCATCAATTTATGTAGACCTCAAGCTGTCAATTTTAAAAATAAACAAAAACCAACCTAAATCTAGTCCTCCTGGCTTTGGAGATTACCTTCAGTTAACATCAGGAAGTTTAAAATGACTGCATGGTGTTTTCTGAGTCAGCAGACAGCCAACACTAGTGCTTTCAAAGCAATCCATTTGAAACACTGCAGACAATTGTCAAAGTTTCATGCTGATGCTGAAATTTATGGACAGCAGTAGAGGCAACTGCCTAAGAAGTTCATGATTACTCTATAGGCAAAATGTATAGGTTTGATAATGGATAGAAAATTAAGGATAGTCTTGAAACAAACCATTTTAAGTGAAAAATATTTTTCATTTTTGTAGAAATTGCAAATTGTTTATAAAGTTTTCCAAACAGCTCGAAAAATTAGGCTTAATATGTCATGTGTGCCTTGCTACTGAAGTCATATAGCAAAGGAAAACAAATTTAACACTAAATGTTTGTGTTCTCAAAGTTAATGCTTTTATATTCAGCTATGCAACTAATAGCAAAGGGGAAAATGTTACATTCCCATTTCTTGCCTGGTTAAGTAGGTGGGAAGGTAAGAAATATCAGTGAAGTATCTCTTAATAGGTATAAATGTTTCATAAACTCTTCAAAGGAGAGAAAAAATTGCAAAAGTCATTAAAATATTTTAATATTTTTGCTGTTATTTGACAAGACTGATTTGTTTCATATGGTGAATCAGAAATCTGCCAGATTTTCACATAGATTACATACTGACTCTTGAAGTAATATTTTTTTTAAAAAAACAGAAGAGCCTTTGATGTTCAAAGAAAACATTGTAGTAAGCTAAAGAAATTGATGATTGCAAATGCCAGATTTGATGGGGATTCTAAAAGCAAGTTATATCTTAAATTGAGCAGAAAGGAGTACTCCTCTGTATACAGCAAAGGTAAGTGAATCTGAGTATCTCAGTGTCAGGTCTAATATAGGTTCCTGTTTTGTCTCTAAAGTGGTCTTCTAAAGCATTTATCACAGCAGAGAAAAACCTCAGATCCATCAGTCTTGACAAGCAATGAAGCTTAGTTCAGATTTTAGGAAGGTAGCTAGATGTATTGTTAAGTTTGTTCATGATTACAAAAGCAAAAACTTTGAAAACCATAGTCAGGAATAGTCAGTATTTGAATGGGGAGCCTTTAAGAAAAGTTCAGGTTATAGAAATTAGTGTAGGTTATTCAATAGTCACTCTTCTTTGTGAACTAGTTCAGACCTAGTGATCCATTGCCATGTTAGGGATTAGTGTTCTGCTAGAGGAACTGCCTTTCAGTGTAGACATATATATATTATCTGAAGGGTCTTCACCACTGTGGTCATTAAAGAACTTTTCACAAGGTCAAGGAAGTTGTCTGCCCTGGTGCTACAATCATATTACATTTTTGATAATTACATCCTGCCTACCTAACGTTCTCTGTAGTTTCATTTGGCACAGGTATTTTTCACTTCTGGACTTAAATTTAGTGTTGTAGTCCCCTATTTGACAGCTATTGTATTCCACTCGAGTGGGCTGCACTTCAGTGGTAGATGAGGTGTTTCTCATATCTGTCTAACTTATGCACTTTGAGATTTTTCTAATTGAAAGACAGAATATAACTATATAGGACAAATCTTCTGAAGTATACATGCACATTTGCCTCTGCATATACTAGGTACATCAGTACTCTAAAGTGTACTCAGAAGTCAGGGTTTGTGTTTACAGATACTGAAATTCTGTGTGGACAAACCACTTACTTGCATACATTGAAGTACTTGTGTGACAGAACTGGGTGAGGGCAACTGTGTTTATACCTCCACAGTTCAGAAAACTTGACTTTTAACACAATTCATAATTCCTCTTTCTATGTTCTCCATTGTATGGCAAATTGAGAATGTAATTACATTTTAATCTCATAGTGTATGGCAAAGAATTTATAGAGCTTTTGCAGGCTTCAGACTGTGTCACTCTTTTCTGCCAGCATAGTACCCTTTAAGGGAGCAGAGGAAAATATCTGTCTACTGTACAAAATGAAAAACCAGATTTTGACAACCTAAACCATGATGAGTAGCACCTTACTTACCAACTAGTGCCTTAGACTTCATTAGGACTACGTGTGGACTAAAGTATTATCCAACATGACTAAGACTATGTCTACACCGACACTTTCGTTGTTAAAACTTGTGTCTCTCAGAGGTGTGACAAAAGTTTTAACGACAAAAAGCACCAGTGTGGACAGTGCTTCATTGGCCAGAGCGACTGCCTTTTGTTGGAGGTGGTTTTATTTGGTCATCGGGAAAACTCTTTCCCTCAGATAAAGAGTGGCTACACAGTGCACCTTACAACAGTGCAGCTGCACCACTGTAAGGTGCACAGCATAGACATAGCCCAAGAGCATCAGAATCTCGCGTTAAGACGACTTTTGTGTTTAGTGTTTTCCTGTTCTTTAGCAAAATAGCTGCTAAGTATAATTGTAGTCTGGTTTAGCGGCTGGCAATGATTACTGTTTCTTTTAACAATTTGTCTGAAATCCAAATAATGTGAAAATTATTCAAAAAAAACCCTTTAGATTAGTTGGAAGTCAGTTAATACTAGTTACCATAGGGAAAACCTTTAGTACATTTGTTGTGTGCTTACTGTAGTTCATGGTATGTAAAGAAGATATTGAGAAGCTTGTGAATTATCTGATTACTCCCTTTCAAATGACTGTACCAACAAACCTTTTGAATTTTAAGCCTTTCCCCTCTTTATTTTAAAGAGTATTAATGGCTTAATTTGCAAAATAATGAATGTTGAGTATTTTTAAAAGCCTGCAATAGCAGAAACTTAAGTGAAATAAATTGATCTATTGTTTTGACAGATGACCTTTGGGTTGTTTCAAAGACTCTATTCTTTGAATCCCTGGACACTTTCATTGCATGTAGTGCTTTCTTTGGACCATCATCTAGCAATGAAGTTGAATTATTGCCTCTGAAAGGCTATTATCCCTCACATTGGTGCTCAAATAGTAAGTTTTATCCCGAAGAATTTTTTAATGCATTAATAGACCAATACTTATAAGAAGTATCTGAAATGGATGAGGAATGGGGTGACTATTTCTCAAACTTTATTATGAATTATTTTTTGATTAGCCAACTGTGCAAAGTATTATTTTCAGGTCAGTCATTTAAACAATTCCTTACTGGTTAAGCAATGAGCTGGTATATTTTTGTTATTAAAATACTCTATGGGAGCCCTTTTTGTAAGCCCCCATCAGAATTAATATATTTTCAAAAATGAAAACATTTAACATTGTTTTTTGAGTTGAAATGCTGATGCAGCCGTTGGTTCAGTGTTCTCTTTCCTTCAGGTTCTTAAATATCATGTCAATTTTCAGTATGTTCTTTATGGAGCAGGACAGAAGCCTGCACCTGTTGACACTGTTTTTAATACAACTTTAAGAGTGTAGACAAATACAGAATTCAAGAGTTATGTTTTCAATAGCTTTGTTAACTCAGGTACACTGCACATGCTTTATATACCAAGTTATTAATCTTCAGTCTATTAAATGAGTAAGAAATATCACTGTATGTGTGTGCAATGTGGCCAAGCTAACATTTCTATCCTAGCCAGGTGCCCAAAATTCAATGGGAGTTTTGCCCTGCGTGAGAACCACCAGACTGGGCCCTTAACTCTTCCAATCTATGACTAGTGTGTCTAGCTTTGCAATTTTAATGTTTTATATAAGGTTTCACATTCATTGATTTTCCTTTTAGATTTTAAAATGAGAGGGGGAAAAAAACCATCTGTGGCATTGAAGTAGTGCTATTTCATACCACTTTGATCAATTACAAAGCTGAAAACCTGAATGGAGATGTTAAACTAAACATGTCTAAAGAGACTTTTAAATAGCTTATAATGTTATTGTAAGACACTAGATTTAAAAAACAAATTTTCTTCATTGAGGTCTAACTACATAAACTTGAAATTTTAAGGTGTAGCTATTTTTGTATTATCCATATGCAACGACGTTTACATTTTCCCATAATAAAATGTAGTTCCTCCCCATTTGGTTAATTCAGAAAAGCGTAATGGAATTTGCTAGTTCTTAAATACTTTTGAGCTGAAACCAAGCACAAAATGTTTTTCCATCGTTTTTTTAAGACTGCAGAAAGACTAAAGGTAAAATAGGTGTTATGACTTTAATTGCAACATTCATACTGCAGAAAAATGGAGCAACTTTCAGGACTTGTGTGGGCTGTTGTTGGAAGATGCTTAAATGTGAACTTTTGTTTTTGATATCTTCTCATCATTTTATTGTAGTTTTCGTTGGGTAAAGTTTTTCATTGCGTAGTTTGTAAAATATACCTCAGAGTGAGAGTCTATACTAAACTATGCACTAAAAATAATCTGCAGACTAAGGATATGTCTAAACTGCAGTTAGACACCGTAGCTGGCTCGTGCCAGTTGACTTGAGCTAAGGGGCTGTTTAATTGCAGTGTAGAGATTCAGACTTGGCCGGGAACCTCCCACCTAGCAGGGGCCTAGAGCCTGGGTTCCAGTCTGAGCCCAAACATCTAGACCGCAGTTGGACAGCCGCTTAGTCTGAGCCCCATGAACATGACTCATCTGGCACAGACCAGCTGCAGGTGTCTAGTTGTGATATAGACATACCTTGAGTTTAATTATTCTGCACAAACTCTGCCACCACGTATTAAAAAGAATGAGCTATTTAGCTGATCAAAGATTGCTGTCTACGCATTGTAGTTCATGCTATGAAAAAGAACTCCACCAGTAAGAGATTTTTACAAAATGGAAGTGAAGCTAATCTATTGTTGAATAATGAACTTTTTAAAAGTTCATCTCCTAAACTCCATAACCAATGAAATAGTTTCCTTAAAATATTAGGGGAAATGCTGAGATTTTGAATCTAGGTTTCCATCCTTGAAGGATTTTCATGCCAGAGCTAGATATCCCTCAAAATAATGGGCTTAAAGGAAATTCTTATTGATCTTTTGCTCTAGAATCATAGGTTAGACATTGTAAAGTATTCAGTTTGGCTTCTATTTCAGCAAGGAAAGTTATTTATGCAGCATTAGAAATGAATTACTAGACTGTTTTCTGTGGCTGATCACACTTTGTAACCTCCTTTGTAATCTTTCCAGTGATTGTTCATGCCTTGCTGGTTTGTAATGCTAGCACTGAGCTCACAACTTTGAGAAATATGCTGGAGTACTTCAATCCAGCTACTGTACCACTAATGAAGTACCTACTAAAAATGCAAGTATAAGTAACCACTGTGCATGCACACTGTCTCGTGTGTGTTTTATAAGTGAATAGATGCAAAAGGAACAAACAAGCTTTAATTTGTGTTTACTGGACAAAAAGTAGGTGTAAAAAAAAGCTGGAAAATATGGCACTATAAATCATGTATAGTTGCACCTAATGTCACTTCAGTTTTCATTAATTTATGATGCAAGTAATTCCTTGCTTAAATTTCATTCAGGGATTTGAAGTATTTGTTTAGATGTGCCCCCACCCCTTATAACTTGGAGATTAATATTAGACATCTTAATGATCACTGGATTATGAAACTTTATAATACAAGTTTAATGTCAAAGTCAGTAACCATTCTAATTTAATGGAAACAGCCTTTATATTCCATTAATTAATATTCCAGTATTTCCTCCCTACATTTGTAACATAGGAACAAATTCATGCCAAGGATAAAAAGTGTTCTGAGTAGTCAGTCGGTAGTTTGTTCAGTGTATAAGACAATTGCAATGATCTCATTAAAGTTATCATTCACATGTATGATGACTTGTTTGACCATATGGAAATATAGACCACTGATAAAACTTATAAACCACATGTACAGTACAAATGCATAGATATGCAAACTTGTATGCCTCAAACTTCAGATAACTCTATCCTTCACTCAAGAGAAGTGTCAGAAAAACATGCAGAACTAAGAAATCACAGGAAGATTAGATTTAAAATATATATATATATATTCCCTGGTGGGAAAAAAGGGGAAGGGGAAGAAGAGAGCCAATCTAACAGCCATAACCCTAAGACTCATGAGGTGGCTTGTATTGATAAGCATATCAGTAACTTTTAAAACTTTGTGAGATTGTTTAGCAAACAGAAAATCTTTGGCCCAAATAAGCAGTGAGGGTAAGGTTTACTTAAAAAAAATAAAAATGACAGTGGGTTTTTTAAACCAATTTGATATTTAGAATATTTGTAACAGAATAGGAAAATATTTGGCAGACATATAAAGGTTTGCTATATTTCAAAAAAGAAGAAAGTTAAGAAAAATAATGCATGAATTTGGGATATAATTTAAATATACAACGATGAAAGTGAAAATATTTCCTCCTTTTTTACTTGAAGATCTGTTGAAAGTGTACTTTAGTTTTGACCTGCTGTTTTAAGGGGAGGGAATCAAAGTAATTTTACATGTATGCATGCACACCTAAAATCATGTGATTATAAGTTATGTATAGATGCATTTTGTTGAAAATGGTCTGAATTTACTGATCTGTCAACTCTTGTGTTTTTCTTAGGCCTTTCAGAGCCGAAAATGCTAACAGAGTCAACAAAAAAAAATTTATTCCGCCAGCTTTAAATACCAAGAGCACAATGATGTGTGGACTTCTCAGTCCGGAAGTAACACTAGGATTGGCCAGAAAGATGATCCAGACATTCCAGCTGAACCCAGATCAAGCTTCAGCACTGATTCAAATAGCTCAGATGATGGCATCACATGACAATGATGTACAAATGGAAAAACAGCAGGCCTTCCCTATCACAATCATACATGGTAAAAAGCAAATAAAAAACAGCCCTTATTTTTATTGGCTGATCCTTTGAGCCCCTTTACTGTACACGCCAGCAGCCAAAGAGATGCTAGATGACTTGATCTGTGTAAGAATACAAGTTGATGTGATGCTATTGTTAGTGGAATATTCATGTCTAAGTTCTTTAAATGCTGACATAATTGTACAGCTATCATAAGTTCCACTCCATTTGGAATACCCTATAGTGAAGGATATCTTCATGCCCAGTTTAATGCTGATTAATTTCAAACTAAACCAAATGGAAGTTAATGGAAGCCCCTACACATACAATGTCTTAGCTCGTTCATAAAACTACTGCCCTCTCCTTTTGCAAATCTTTCTTGAAGATCCGCTTCTTCCATGAGGCCTACAGGAAACATGCTGATTAAGGCTTTGATTCCACTTCAGGATCAGCAGCAGTCACCTGTGCCCTTGCAGCATCCCACTAAGTTGCGTAGGACTCTACATGAACTCTGGCTTCCATGTTAGCAGATCCAATTGCAGAGTCAGGCTTTGTTTCTTTTGCTTATTCATTCTCTCAATTTATCTAATATAAAAAGGGCTTTTTGCTCCATTGTGCTGTACACTGCTAAATAATCACAGAATCTTGCTTGCCAATAGCTTTGTCCTTGATCTTCTACTATTCCCTACTGTCTTTTTGCCATCTTGCTGCTTTGTATCCAAACATAGTTTGTAAACTCCTTAGTTCAGAGATCTTATTATTAAATCTGTATTGGGAGGCACATATCTTAGTCTTGGGTCCTATTAAAATAAATAACATTTATAATAATGTTGTTATCAGTAGTACTTTGGATCAAACTGCCTATTTTTTTAAATTTGTGTTATGCTGTCAGCACATGCATCTGTTTATAATTTATTCCATTTGTAGAGTAACTCAGGTCCCAGGTCTCTTCTCCTTTCTAAATATCTGCCTACTGTCCCTTCGGGGCATAATACACACCTTGTGGACTTTGCATTTACTTCTGAGAGTATTCCTGCCTTAGCAACTGTCAAGCATTCTCTTCTTCTAAACATTTCAGATAATTAATGCAAGATGTAGGCCTACGAGATTCCCCACACCTATTGTTTGCTCATGTAGCTGTCTGCTTCCCCAGGAAGCACTGAGAGAAAGATCAAGCCATAATACTTCAAGAACTAATTTCACTAAAAAAATTAAATGATGTTTCCTTGAAATAATTCATTTGTAACCTTTGATTTTCTTCCAAAATACTAGGTGTTTTTGGAGCTGGAAAGAGCTATTTGCTGTCTGTTGTGGTCTTGTTCCTGGTACAGTTATTTGAAAGCAGTGAAGCAGCTGAAGGCTCAAGACCAACTCCATGGAAACTTCTGATTGCTTCTTCCACTAATGTTGCTGTTGACAGGGTACTTCTTGGGTAGGTAACATTGAATTAAAAGGAGTCTAGACTTTTTCCTACATAAGTAGCAAATGACATTTATTTTTGTCTGTATGTATATATGTTTGTATGTGTGTATTATAGTGGCACGTTTGCCCTGTTAGACTTAATTGTGTTACTTTTTCCAGTATAAACCCTTTGGGCTAGATTATGTCCTTCTCTTCTCTTGTAACGGCTCTTGCTCCTCCCACTCTCTACCTAGAGCAGCTCACCTGAGCTCAAGGACTTCGTAAGTCCAGTAGCGTTAACTGTGCAAAGCTAAGTTTAAACTAACCTCCAGCAGACTTGGTCAGTCACGAGGAGAGGCACACTGCAGTCTCTTCAGGTGTGGCACAGCCTCCATACCTGACGCTCCCCTGTGCTCAGGGAGCTTCAGGAAGCACTATGCCTTTATTATTGGCTCAGAGTGGCTAATGGATTGGGAATCTCGAGACAGAGGGAGTGATGCTGAAAGATGAGAGGGGTGATTTGGAGATGGGAAAAGCTAGAGTATAAACAATTCATGGTGAACACCAGGTCAAATGAGTGACCAAATCAGCAAGCAGTGGGAGCAGCAAGAGGCTTTCAGATAAGGGGGAAGTCAGGATGAGTATTAAAGTCACTAAGAATAAGACAAGGGAACTGAGGAAAGGAAAAACCAGCCAGAGTCAAAGGAGAAAGTACCTTAGAAGAATGATTGACTGCAACCCAAAGTAAGGTGGGGAAGTTAAACACACTTCAAAGGAAGTGACAGTGTGAGAGACTGGGGCTGGAAACTATAGAAAGAAGATAGCAGCAGCATCTAGCACATAAAGCATGTGAGAAGGCAAAGTCACTGCAGGAGGGGGCAGATATGGACAAAGGAAAACAGCCAGGTTTTGTGATGACAAACATATATAGGTAGCAGAATATTAAGAGTTTATCTACCAAGTTAGTGTTGTTGCTAAGTGGAGCCAGGGGAGTAGAAAAGTTGGGAGGAAGAGGGAGAATATAATGAATAAGTTAAGTGGTAGGTGGGAAAACGAGAAGAGAACAAGCAGAAATAAAAGGGGACAGGGTTAAAGAGAGACACCAGCAGCAGTGATGAGTATTAGAAGGAAGTGAACATGAGAATAGGATTGAGAGATCAACAAGAGGAGCCAAGATAGGAAGGAAGTTGGAGAGATTAAGGTTTGGTGCAGCTTGTGGGAGCAAGTGATGGGGAGGAAAGGAGGGATAAGGAGAAGGTAACAGGATGCAGGTGAGGAGTGCTTTTGGGAGGACTATTATAGAAGTATCAAGCACCGTGAGAAATAATTAAAATTAATCTGCTCTTGTCAAAATAAATGAACAATGCATGTTTTGTAGTTCATGGCATTACTTCACGTAATAAATTGGCTGTAAAAAAGTTTGTGTTAATCAATGTTTTGATTATCTCATTCTTAAGAGCGGTCATTTTCCATGCAAGTTTTGCATTTTGTTTCATTTCTACAATAAATGTCTTGCATCTTTTTTCAAAGTCTACTAGATCTTGGATTTGAGGACTTTATCAGAGTTGGAAGTGTTAGAAAAATTGCCAAGCCAGTTCTTCCTTACAGGTAAAATGCTTAAGATCTTCAGAGGACTCAATAGATCACACAATTGATAGTAGTAAGTGGTACTGTAAGGTGATGGCTGTGAAAGCTATGGAAATATGATTTTAATGTGTCTTTCAATATCTCTTGCAGAGCAGTTGATTTTACAGAAAATGTAATAGTTGTAATGGCTTATAGTTTGTAATCAGACAGTCTTATATGGTGGTATTAATCTAAAATGGTTTGAGTTTTAGACATCTGTTTAAAAGTTGGTATGATTTAAGCAGAAGTGATCTAGATAGCATTTTCTGTGCAATTTAGGTTAAAGTATAGCATGAACTGAAAAGAGCTTGGAAAACTGTTCAGTTACTCAGAATCGCCAGCTGAGTGTCACACAGATATCATTTATAAACATGCTTGCATAAGAATGAAAAACGAGCTCCTCAATTCTAATCCAGACTGCAGCTGACTTGCTATGTTGCTTTGGGCACTCATGACTTATGTTTGTGTCTTCCATTATACAATGGAGAGAATCTTACCTACGTCACATTAATATTACAAACATTAACTAACTCAATCATACTGAAGTAGTGAATAGGACTATTTTTATATACTTCCTGTATTTGAGTGCTAAAAGTAGTTATATTCATTATTCATAACTCATTTCACAATATTTTTAAAGCTTACATGCTGGCTCTGGCAGTGAAAATGAACAATTGAAAGAACTGCTTGCCCTGATGAAAAAAGATTTAACTCCGGCAGAAAAAATATATGTGAGGAAGAGTATTGAACAGCATAAGCTGGGAACCAATAAAGCTATTCTGCAACAGGTACTAAACAGTGATCGAAAGAAGAAAGAATAAACATTTTAGAAATCTTTACTTGAGAGGCCAAGCATATATCAACTGGCAGTCCCCTCTGATGTCTGATGCTGTCAAAGCCTTATACTGGTATAGAATGAGATATACCCTAGACCCTGACAAGTTTTTTCCAATATACTTTAGTAAATGAAGCTTCTATGACTGAGTTCTACTTTAAATGTATTGAAGAAAAGGAATCACAAGATAAGAGGTGTCCTCTGGAACCTTAAATGTAATATAAAAGATTTACTTGTGTGGGAGGGGGCAAAACTGTTAACACAGCTTTGAAGAAGAAGTGTGTGTACCAGGAGATGTTAGAGTAGAAGTTGAAATTCAGTCTTTGGTATCTGTATACCACAGTGATGGGTACAGTAGAAATGCCTAGATAGATAGAAATTTAATTATGTAACTTATGCTATCATGGAAGTAGTATCAATGTATTTGTGTAGGTTATTAAATCTCTTTCCTCCCCCACATCCCCCATCACAAAGGTGAGAGTGGTTGGAGCAACCTGTGCTGCCTGCCCATTCCCTTCCATGAATAACCTTAAGTTTCCTGTGGTGGTGCTGGATGAGTGCAGTCAGATGACAGAACCTGTTTCTCTCCTTCCCATTGCAAGGTACAAATCAACGGTTTACATTTCTATTTAGTTGTGACCTTTAGCGAATAGTGATAACTTTAAATAACAATCACACTTTAGTGTTTTAAGAACATAATTAATTTACGCTCATAAAGAAAACAGACAAATTCTGGACTAGTATGCATTAGTGGACACCTATTTAATTCAGTTGACAAAGGAGGGATGTGAATTGGTGGATTCTTAAAAGCTCCAGGGAGTTCATCATAAATACTACTTGGCACTCCAGCTAAGCCCCAAATTCCACATGTCACCAACCCATTGCCTGGGGGGCCAGGATGATCTCACCATTACGGAAGAGGTGAGGGAAGAACAAGGATACTAAAGAGAATGTTGGAGTACCTTTAAAACAGTTGTATATCACTACTGAGTTTACCATCATCTACAACCAAAGTCTTTAGCCCTACTTCCTATAAATTATCTTACCTCTCAGGCAGGTCCAAGGTTTCCTAGGGAGGCAAGCCCCAGCCTGGGCCCAACTTTTCCTAAACTGAGAACTGAGATTTTGTTTTCTTCTCCTTCCCCTTTCTGGCACTGTTTTGCCACCTTGGCACTCCTTCAGTGTCTCAGTCTTCTTGGATGTTGCCTCTCCTTCTCACTTCCCTTGGAAGGTGCGAGGTCTGACTTATATAGGCCCAGACTCCTCCTACACTTAGCAGCCCCTAAGAGGTTAATTGGCATCACCTGCTTGTGGGGTTGGGGTGGGTTTTTTTTGTTTTTTGTCTCCCCACGTTAGACAGTTCACTTTGTCACAAGATGTTAATAGAAGAAGAACCCAGTAGAAAGCAAACTGCTAATTATAAAGAGAACCACATTGTAAAATGAATTAATTCCAGTACTTATAACAATTAGAATTTGTGTTTTGGATTTTCATTGGAATACTGATTGCAGGTTTGAGTGTGAAAAGCTGATTCTAGTTGGAGACCCTAAGCAGCTTCCACCAACTATTCAAGGGTCTGAAGGTTCTCATGATAATGGATTGGAGCAGACTCTCTTTGACCGACTTTGCTTGATGGTATTTGCTGCTAAACACATCTTTTAAAAAGATACGGGATGAAATCCAGGCCCCGTTGAATTTAGTGGTGCCAGGATTTCAATCCTTTGTTCTCTGAGGCAGTTAATCTAAATGCATCTTAGTGTAAATATTATTTTAGGAGAGTGATTTTTTTTTAAGCTGTTTTGTCCAGATTTTTTTTCTATAAGTATTGCTTATCAGAAATTGAACCCCTCAATTCGCCACCCAGCTCTTCTCTGCCCCCAGCTCCCACCGCCGCTGTGGTCCTACTCCAGGCCCAGGCTCCCCATCACAGCTCTGGCCCTGACCTCAGCTCTGGCCCCGACTCCCAGCTCTGGCTTCTGTGGGGGCACAGACCAGATAAGTAAGTGTCAGGGGAGGGGGAGGAGGAACGAACAAAAAAGTTTGGGGATCACTGATCTAAATAAATCTTTTCTGTTACTTGCTTGATTTATATAAATTATTAAGCAATTTCCCAGCAATGTATTGCAAAGTGATTAGCAACTATTTACGTTTTCTTCACTTTTTTCTTGTTGCTTTCTATAGGGACACGATGCAGTCTTTCTTAGAACACAGTATCGCTGTCACCCTGCTATTAGTGCTGTAGTCAATGACCTGTTCTATGAAGGAAATCTGTTGGATGGCATTTCAGAGATGGACAGAAGTCCTCTACTGGATTGGCTTCCAACACTATGTTTCTTTAATGTTAATGGGGCAGAGCAGGTAGGTTTTTAAATAACTTCTATAACAGTCAATAGATGTCATGGTTTGGGATTTTACTTGTTAGAGTTTTTGCATCATCATTGGATGGCTAAATGTTTGTTTTAAATAGTCTTTCAGCAGACCATAATTTGAAATCTCTTTCCTATCTCCAGATTGAAAGAGATAATAGCTTTTATAATATGGCAGAAGTTTATTTTGTAATCAAGCTTATCCAGTCCCTGATTGCAAGTGGAATAGAGGGATCCATGATTGGGGTGATTACACTATATAAGTCACAGATGTATAAGGTATGTACTATACTTTTCACGAGAAGTGATGACCAGTCAACCATAAGCGAGTCCCATTTAAATGTAATACATGGAGGTAAGCTACTGAATATTGGCAAAATGTACAAGTGTTTATATATAAATGCTAGAAGTTTAAATACTAAGATCGGTGGCCTAGAGTGCCTGGCAGTAAATGAGAATGTTAATATAATAGGCATCACAGAAAGTTGGTGGAATGAGGAGAATCACTGGCACACAGTAATAGCATGGGACAAAATATATAGGAATGACAGAATAAGTTTTACACGTAAGGGAGTTGCACTATAAGCAGGGCTGGTTCTAGGCACCAGTGGAGGAAACACGTGCCTGGGGAGGCAATCCGTCCATTCTTGGGGAGGCACAGTCCGAGTGGCTTTTTTTTTTTTTTTGCGCTTGGGGTGGGAAAAATGGTAGAGCTGGCCCTGACTATAAGTGAAAGAAAGCATTAATTCAAATATAATAACATTCCATGTTTGAACAATAAGAGTATAACAGTAGGAAGATAGCAGCTGACCAGGATGGTGAAATGCTAAGGGAGATTAGAGAGGCTGCAATGGCAGAAAACTCAGGAATAATTAGGATTTTCAGCTATCCTCATATTGACTGGGTATGTTATCTCAGGCATGGATGCAGAGAGAGAATTTCTAGACAACATAAATGAGTGCATCTTAGAACAGCTTGTCCTGAAGGCCACAAGGGAAGAGGCAATTTTTGATTTAGTCCTAAAGTACATTAGAAACCTGCTAAACGGTCAATGAGGGCCACTGGATGATTAAGATGCTAAAGGAGCACTCAAGGAGAACTTGTGGAGAAGCTAACTGAATTCTTTGCATGCGTCTTCACTGCAGAGGATGTTGGGGAGATCCACACACCAGAACCATTCTTTTTAGGTGACAAATCTGAGGAACTGTCCCAGATTGAGGAGTCAGTGGAGGAGGTTTTGGACAAATTGATAAATTCAACAGTAATAAATTACCAGAAACAGTTGGTATTCACCCAAGAGTTCTGAAGGAACTTAAATATGAAATTGCAGAATGACTAATATAATGGTGATGTTTAAAACTGGCTTCAGAGGCTGGTAGGCATGACAGGCTGGTGAACCTAATTTCAGTACCAGGCAAATGTGGTTAAAACTATAGTAAAGAACAGAATTATCAGACACACAGGTGACCACAGTATGTTGGGAAAAAGTCAACACTGCTTTTCTAAAAGGGAAATTATGCCTTAATCTATTGGAATTATTTTAGTATGTCAACAAGCATGTGGACAATTGATATAATATACAGAAAACCTTTGTCAAGGCCCCTCACCAAAGGCTCTTAAGCAAACTAAGCAGTCATGGGATAAGAGGGAAGGTCCTGTAAGAGATCAGTAACTGGTTAAAAGATAGGAAACAAAGGGGAGGAATAAATGGTCAGTTTTCACAGTGGAGAGAGGTAAATAGAAGGGTTCTCCCAAGGATCTCTACTGGGACCTGTGCTATTCAACATATTAATAAATGAGCTGGAAAAAGTGATGAACAGTGAGGTGGCAAAATTTGCAGACAATACAAAACTACTAAAAACTACCAAAAAGACTGCAAAGAGTTACAAAGGGATCTCACAACACTGTGTGACTGGGCAACAAAATGGCAGATGGAATTAATGTTGATAAATGCAAAGTAATTTACAATGGAAAAAATAATCCAACTACGCATACAAAATGATGGAGTCTAAATTGGCTCAAGAAAGAGATCTTGGAGTCATTGTGGATAATTCTCTGAAAACATCTGTTCAGTTTGTAGCAGCAGTCAAAAAAACTAACAATGCTAGAAACCATTAGGAAAAGGATAGGTAATAAAACAGAAAAATATCATGATACCAATATCTAAATCCATTGTATGCCCACACCTTGAATACAGTGTACAGTTCTGGTCACCTTGTCTCATTAAAAAAAGAGACATTAAATTGGAAGAAGTACAGAAAAGGGCAACAAAAGTGATTAGGGGTATGGAACAGCTTTCCTATGAAGAGAGATTAAAAAGACTGTGACTGTTCAACTTAGAAAAGAGAGACGACAAAGGGAGGAAGTGATAGAGGTCTATAAAATCATGAATGGTGTGGAGAAAGTTACAGGAAAGTGTTATTTACCCCTTCACATAACACTACAACTAGGCATCACTTGATTAAAGTAATAAACAGTAGGTTTAAAACAAAAGGAAAATACTTCTTTGCACAGTCAGCCTGTGGAACTTTATTGCTGGGGATGTTGTGATGGCCACAAGTATACCTGGGTTCAAAAAAGAATTAGGTCCATCAGTGGCTATTAGCTAAGATGGTCAGGTACCCAACCCCATGCTCTGAGTGTTCCTAAAACTTCACCTGCCAGAAGCCGGGACTGGACAACTGAAATTTCCCTGTTCTGTTCATTCCCTCTAAAGCAGCTTGCACTAGCCACTCTCAGAGGACAGGATACTGACCCTATTCTTTATTTAAAATAGTAATGTGTATACAGTTTTGTTTCTTCCAAAAGAACAAATCGGTCTTTCTTTGAACTGAGCAATCTGGATTTTTTCCTGGTGGACTCAAAAGTGAAGAAGGAGTGCTAAATAACATTTGATCATAGATAGACCAAAGTTTGCATTTACTTTGCTGTTATGCAAATTGCTGTAAATGTGTTTAACTTTTCTAATAGACAAATCAGAAAGATTGTGTTAATTCATACAGCTGAGATTCACTGTCTCAGAAGTTTGGTTCATTTCCTCTCTCCAGTGTAATCAGGGTTATAGAAAACTGATTGATAATACATCAGAACCTCTCTAATTTTAATTAATGAATGGGAAGCCCATTGTGAATTGATGTGTATGCCGGGAATGGAATAACTATGTCTAACATGATGCTCTCTATTTAGCAAATGATTTGTATGTCATATGTACCTGTCACTGTGTCCTCACAAAGTCTTACGCAGGGCTGTCTGGTTGCCAGGAAGGAATGCTGTCCCTCATTAGATGTATGAATGTTGTGTCAGGGATAGACTCAGTGCAAAATTTTGTGTTTACACTTGATGGAGGTACTCTTGTAATATATAATCAATAGAGTTGCTAGTCTGTTTAATGTATGTTTACTGGAGACATGAGTGAGTGTGACTATGTAACTAGTATATTTAGAAACCAATGACTTTCCACCATCTTCATTTGTCTACAGATTTATAATTTACTTAGTGCTGTCCATTCGGATGCTCTTGAGATTAAAGCTGTGCAAGTGTCAACTGTAGATGCATTCCAAGGAGCAGAAAAGGAAATAATTGTTTTGTCATGTGTGAGAACAAGACAAGTTGGGTTCATAGACTCAGAAAAGAGAATGAATGTAGCTCTGACAAGAGGAAAGAGGCATTTGTTGATTGTGGGAAATCTGGCCTGTTTGAGTAAGAACAAACTATGGGGACGCGTAATTCACCACTGTGAAGGTAAAAATTAATATTTTTTATTTTAAAACCACCTCTTATTTGGAATAGTTTTTTTCTGGCTGTAATAAAACTATATTGCATCTTATTTAAATGTCTGCAGCTTATCTGCAAATGGTTACTTGTGCTTAGCAGCCTGTAATCAGTGTGCGAGTATGAGGCTGCTCTTTCTTTTCCTGATATCAGGTAACCAACAGAGTATTAACAGCCAGCTCCTCTAATGAGGCAGCTCCCATCTTCTCAGTGGTCTTCTTTACCCCATAACAATCAGATCTCACTCAGTCAAGTCAGGTGAAATCAGGAAGTGAAATCGTCAAGAAGCGAGGTGCACCAAACAGCCCAGCACCAGGCAACTCTCATAGCCTGTGGATGCACAGCTGAAACCCAGCACAAGGTATAATATAGGTAGGGGCCTGAAGTCCTTACAGACTCTGAGTTCAAATCTCAGCCCTGTCCATCTCTTGAATTTGAGCTTTCAGACATCAGTCCCTCGTCTCAGCTCTCCCTTATCAATACAGGGATTTCCTCTTGTCCATCTTCCCCCCCTTACTCACTGAAATCTCTCCTTTTGGCAGCTAAAGCTCTTCTCCCCTCCAACACAACAAGCAGCATAATTAGAGCTAGAACTTGTAACTTTCCTCTTTGGTTATATCCTCCGTCTTCCCTCTAAACTTTTTTTCAAAATCTACAGTCAGGGAATTAGTCATGAGAAGGGAGCTTCCTACCCCAGAGTCTGCACCCCCGCCCCCACAAAGAACTGGAGTAGAGAGGAAGGGGGTCATGAAGAAAGAGCCCCAGCCTCCTGTGGACATGGAGACTATAAGACAGTTTGTCACAGAGGAATCACAAGTTCTGGCAGAATGAAGCATTTTTTTTCTGGCCTGGCTCTCTCTATGAAAGACACAGTGGACCAGGTGCCCAGGAAGTGATTACATCCAGAGGAAAAAATCTGGAGAGCGTTTCCCCTCTCCGGGAATATATGGAATAAATCAAAGGAATTCTGGGAGAAGTCAAATGCCAAAATTTCAATCCCTAAAGCAATCTAGCGGCTATCCCAAAAATATCTGGGATTCTAGCGAATATTCACCTGAGTCACAAAGCCACCTTGGTGGCTAAGGGTTCCACTTCCCTAAATGATCCTTGTTTCTGGAAGCTAATGGATAGTTTTTGGGGAAACTCTCAACTCCTTGGTGAGAATATTTCTTGCCAGCTCAGTGATGTTCCACTGCTTCCAAATTTTGGATTGGATGCAGGGCTGGTGCAACCATTTAGGCAAACTAGGCAGGCGCCTAAAAGTCCCCTCAGGCGAGGAGGTGAGCTAGGTGGGGGGGCACGCAGGGAGGGCTGCCCGCAGTAACGGGGCGGGGGGGCACACAGGGGAACAGCTCCCCTCCCCAGCTTACCTCCACTCTGCCTTTTCCGCCGAGCGCACAGCCCAGCTCTTAAATCTACTCCAATCAGCGCCGCAAGCCTGGGCCGGGAGGAGAATTAGAGCAGCGCAAGCATGCTCAGTGGAGGAGGAGGAGCCGAGGTGAGCTGGGGCGGGCTACCCAGGCAGGGTTAGCTGCCGTGGCAGGGGGAGGAAAAGGGGGAAGTCTCCCCAGGCAGGGTTAGCTGCTGTGGCGTGGGGGGAGAGGGGCGAAGTCTCCCCAGGCAGGGTTAGCTGCCATGGTGGGGGGGGTCTCCCTGGGCAAGCTTAGTTGCCGTGGGGGAGGGGAGGGAGAGGGGTTAGATGTCACAGTGAGGAGGGGGTAGCTGCTGGGAGGGGGGCTCCCCGGGTTAGATGCTGAGTTAGCTGCCATGGGGGGGGCAGGGTTAGCTGGGTGGCGGGTGCAAGGTGGAAGTTTCGCCTAGGGTGCGAAACTTCCTTGCACCGGCCCTGATTGGACGGATGCCCTTCAGTGTGACTGGGACCGTTCAACACCATCTGAGGAGCAAGTGGAATACTGTGTGTTTCACCTCACCCTGCAACATGGGATGATGAGCAGATGCTGTGCAACTGACTATTCCAGCTCTGTGCCAGCAGTGCATTCCCCCGCTTTGTCAGGAATAGTCTTCGGCTGCCTGCCAGCATTACAGTGAAATTTAGTTTGTTTATTTAACAAGGCATAGAGTAACAAGCAGAAGTATTGGGGGAAAGTGGTTACATATAAAATAGTAACATGCATTCTAGAGCCTACACTTAATTGACAAATGCTCTCAAGATATGAGAGTATTACTCACCCAAAATCCTTGCAGCACTTTACAACCAGGCTGGCTGTAATTCTCCTTTCATCAGGCACAAACACTTTGTTTGCCACCTAGCTGAAGGATCACGTCTATCTCTTTGCCCTCCAAGATGTACCAAACCAATTCTTTATCTTTATTCATAAACAGGACACCCCGCTCCTGTTTATTCCTGTAGATTTCCTCTCTTGTACATTTTGATATCTTTCAGTTTGAACCTGGCTCAGTATCCAAATAGACATGCAGTGTGAGGCAGACAGTACACAAATGGCCAGCCACGGAGATAGGTATCCTACCTGAATGGAACATTTCTGAAGTTTGTCATCTCCTGGTGAGCTGCCTTAACTTCAAGACTTTAAGAACATAATTTTCTGTGTAGACACATAACACCTTAAATATTAACTGTACATACATTTCACAGTCATTATGATGACCAGTAGAGACCTCACATGTCACCCTTTGGTGAACAATTATGCAGCTGTTGGACACAGGAGATTCTTATAAAGCCCTTGGCACCCTGTGTGCCCTCTGCCAATTAGCATCAAGGGATCCCTGGGTCACGCCTTCCCTCTGCAACTCACTTTTGTTGTTAAGTGGCTACACATCTTAATGAATACATCTTCTGCATCCTCTTGGCTAATCCTTCACAGTTCCCTCCTTCCTACAAAATATACACTTTGGGAAACACTGTTGTGGGTCTTTATTATACTTCTCCTCCTTTCTTACATGTTTTGAGCTGTGAAATATTTAAAGATAAATGAAGACCAGTTGGCAGTTTTTCAAAGAGACTTTATTAAGGGCACAAAAGCAAACTATCCCACTGCATAGGAAAGATAGGAAGTATGGCAAGAGACCATCTGGACTTAACCAGGAGATCTTCAATGATCTAAAACTCAAAAAAGAGTCCTACAAAAAGTGGAAACTCGGTCAAATTACAAAGGATTAATATAAACAAACAACACAAGGGACAAAATTAGAAAAGCCAAGGCACAAAACGAGATCAAACTAGCTAGGGACATAAAAGGAAATGAAAAAATATTTTACAAATACATTAGAAGCAAGAAGATGACCAAGGACAGGGTAGGCTCATTACTCAATGAGGGGGGAAAGACAATAACAGAAAGTGTGGCAATGGTAGAGGTACTGAATGTCTTCTTTGTTTCGGTTTTCACCAAGAAGGTTGGTGATGACTGGACATCTAACGTAGTGAATGCCAGTGAAAATGAGCTAGGATCAGAGTCTAAAATAGGGAAAGAACAAGTCAAAAATTACTTAGACAAGTTAGATGTCTTCAAATCACCAGGACCTCATGAAATGCATCCTAGAATAATCCAGGAGCTGACTGAGGAGATAGCTGAGCCATTAGCAATAATCTTTGAAAAGTCATAGAAGACAGGAGACAATCCAGAAGACAGGCACTATATTTGCCCTTTTCCAATCTATAAAAAGAGAAATAAGGACAACCCAGGGAATTACAGACCAGTCAGCTTAACTTCTGTACCTGGAAAGATAATGGAGCAAATAATTAAACAAACAATCAATTTGCAAACACCTGGAAGATAATAAAGTGATAAATAACAGTCAGCATGGATTTGTTGAGAACAAATTGTGTCAAACCAACCTGACAGCTTTCTTTGACAGGGTAGCAAGCTTTGTGGATAGGGAGAAGTGGTAGATGTGGTATATCTTGACTTTAGTTTGTTTATGAGAATGTCATGCGAGACAGTATCAAAAGCCTTTCTAGAGAAATACAACCTAGGTGGAGCTACTATAATGTGGGTGCATAACTGGGAACGATTTTCCAACCCGAGAGTTGTTATTAGTGGTTCACATTCATGCTGGAGAGGCATAACGAGTGGGGTCCTGCAGGGATCGATTCTGAGTCCAGTTCTGTTCAACATCTTCATCAGTGATTTAGATAATGACGTAAGGAGTACACTTATAAAGTTTGCGGACAATACCAAGCTGGGAAGGGTTGCAAGTGCTTTGGAGGATAGGATTAAAATTCAAAATGGTCTGGACAAACTGGAGAAATGGTCTGAAGTAAATAGTATGAAATTCAATAAGGACAAATGCAAAGTACTCCACTTAGGAAGAAACAATCAGTTGCACATATACAAAATTGGAAGTGACTGCCTAGGAAGGAGTACTGTGGAAAGGGATCTGGGGGTCATAGTGGAGCACAAGTTAAATATGAGTCAACAGTGTAACGCTGTTGCAAAAAAAGCAAACATCATTCTGGAATGTATTAGCAGGAGTATTGTAAGCAAGACACCAGAAGTAATTCTTCTGCTCTTCTCCACGCGGATTAGGCCTCAGCTAGAGTATTGTGTCCAGTTCTGGGCACCACATTTCAGCAAAGACGTGGACAAATTGGAGAAAGTCCAGAGAAGAGCAACAAAAATGATTAAAGATCTAGAAAACATGACCTATGAGGGAAGATTGAAAAAATTGGGTTTGTTTAGTCTGGAGAAGAGAGAACTGAAAGGGGACATAACTGTTTTCAAGTACCTAAAAGGTTGTTACAAGGAGGAGGGAGAAAAATTATTGTTCTTAACCTCTGAGGATAGGACCAGAAGCAGTAGGCTTAAATTGCAGCAAAGGTGGTTTAGGTTGGACGTTAGGAAAAACTTCCTAACCGTCAGAGTGGTTAGGCACTGGAATAAATTTCCTAGGGAGATTGTGGAACCTCCATCATTGGGGATTTTTAAGAGCAGGTTGGACAAACACCTGTCAGGAATGGTCTAGATAATACTTTGTCCTGCCTTGAGTGCAGGGGACTGGACTAGATGACTTCTCAAGATCCCTTCCAGTTCTGTGATTTTAAGTTGACCTCTGAAATATCATTGTCATCTGAGTTAGTCCCAATAAAATAAAGGAGGCAGTTCACACCTCAAAGCTATTGTTTCAGGCTCTCTGCAAACTCAGGCAGACATTACTGAATCAGTTATAGGCCATGTTTACACTATGGGGACTATAGTGGCATAACTACAACACGATAGCTATGCCAGCATAACTCCTGTAGTGTAGATGCAGTCTACAGCAATGGAAAGGGTTTTTGCTGTCTCTGTAGGAATACCACCTCCTAGATGATGGTAACTAGGTCAACTGAAACATTCTTCCATAGACTTTATTGTGTGTCCTCCAGGGGCATAGCTACAGCACTGTAATGTGGATTTTTCATACCCCTGAGCACCATAGACCAGGCCATATTCCCATCATCATGTCTTTAAAGTTCTCCTTGGAACCATAACAGCCAGAGACTTTTTAAAATGAAAATAGACTCTAAAGTACAACTGACACCCTCAGCTAGGCTATATGTGGGGCACACTGCACCCCTTGAGAAACAATGAGTTAGCGTGTTAGGTGGTGCTACAGCCATTCTGAGCTGGTGAAAAAAGGTAGGAGCTGCTACAAGAGAAGAGTTGGATGTCAAAGCTCTACTCACTGAATTAGTTAACTGCCTGTTGACATTAGAGGACGAGCCTCATTGATTTATAATGGTTAGTCTCTTTGCAGAAATCCAGTTTTCAAGGTTAGAGAAACATTTCCTTACGGTGTGTTTTGGGAATTAGATATTTTCATCATGACAATATGATTATGTGATGGGGTGTTGCAAAATAAAGATGTAATTGTCCTGTATGACTGCTTTAGGAAGAGAGAATGGATTGCAACATGTAAGCCAGTATGAGCAACAACTGAACAACATTCTTAAATATTACTTGGAGAAAAAGAAAGGAGAAAAGAATAAGCAAAAGAAAGAAATCAAAAAATCTTTCACATCAGGAAAAGGTATAGAGATTGTGTGCTTTCCTATGTAACGCCAAAGAATATTTTTAAATAGATAGTATAATATAATAAATAGGCACTTGTAATATATAATTTTGTTATATCCCAGTGCCTGGATATCTCTGTATTTACTCCATATATGCACCACTAAAATAATTACATCTAATTGCTTGATAACTGAAGTCCTTAAACTTAAGAGCACTGTAACTTGCATTGTGTCTCTCTCATAACTCCCTGGTTTAGATGATAGATCTAATTTTTAAATGCTCTGGGAGTGATCCTGGGAATTACAGGCCAGTAGTAAGCCTTATATCTATACCTGCAAATTGGTTTCAACAATAATTACAAACAAAATAATAAAAACACCTGGAACATCAGATATGGTTTAACCAGCACAGTTTCTGCAAAGAAAATTTTGTCTTGGTAACCTATTAGAATTCTTTGAATATGTCAGTGAGTAGTGGACAGAAGAGAAAAATTGACACTTACTTTAGACTTTCAAAAGACCTATGACAATCTCTCAGATTTGTAGAGACTACTCAAAAACTAAGTAGTTTTAGAAGAAAAATAGAGGCAGGAAACAAAAAGTAAGACTAAATCTATTAATAATTGCAAAAGATTCATACAAGGGTGCTTCAAGGTTCTGTACTAGGTCCAGTATTGTTTAATATATTTAACAACAATCAAGAAAGGAAGAGTTGAAGCAGTGAGGTAGCAAAATTTACAGACCACACAAAATGTTATGTGCTAGTCAAGTCCAAGGAAGACAGAGAACTACATAGTGACCTACTATAGGTAGGTGAATGGGCAACACAATGGCAGATGAAATTCAGAGTTGATAATTGAAAAGTAATGCAATTGGAAGAGGAAATTTGAATTACTCATACAGTTAATTTAGAACTTGTCTGGTATATTAGCTCAGGAAAGGGACATGAGCATAACTGTGGACAGCTCAATGGAAGACCTTTACTCAGTGTGCAGCTGCGTAAAAAAAATAAAAAACAAATAAGATGTTAGGGTGCATAAGGAATGGAATGAAGAATAAGATGGAAAATATTATTATGACATTATGTGAAGTAGTGATGTCGCTTCCTCTGGAATACTATGTGCAGTACTGGCCATCCCATCTCAAACAACATATCACAGAATTATAAAGGTCTCAGAGCAGGGCTTTGGAGCTGTGCTCCAGCTCTGCTACAGCTCCAGGCAAAAGCCTGCAGCTCCACTGCTCCGGAGCTGCCCCGTGCTCCAGCTCCGGACTCCACTCCAAAGCCCTGGCTCAGATAAAGTTATGGGAAAGATTAAGGATATGGAGGAAGCCTCTGTGGAAGGTAGAAATTCCACCTTATACAGTAACTCCTCACTTAAAGTCATCCTGGTTAACGTTGTTTCGTTGCTGATCAATTAGGGAACATGCTCAGTTGTGTAATGCTCGCTTCCAATGTCGTTTGGCAGCCGCCTGTTTTGTCTACTGCTTGCAGTAAGAGCAGCCTGTTGCAGCTAGCTGGTGGGGGCTTGGAACCAGGGTGGACTGGCAGCCCCTCATCAACTCCCCTTATCAACTAAGTTCCCCGTGCTGCAGCTGCCCAGCAGACTAGAAATTGCAGCTGTCCTGCCCCCCACTGCCATGTGATACTTCTGCCTTGGAGCTTCTCCCCAAGACTCCTGCTTGCCGTGGGGGGTGGAGGGAAGGAAGGAAGAGAGGGGCTAATGTCAGGGTGTCCCCCTACCCCCTGCTCCTGCACCCCGCTTACCCCACCTTCTATAGAGCAGGGGGGACACACCAGGGCTCAGGATGGAGGGAGCTTGCAGCAGCTGCATACTTAAAGGGGAAATGCGCACATCTCCCTCATTGCTGCTGTCTTGCAGAGTGAGAGAGTTAACCCTTGAGGGCTCAGCCAATTGCTAGTTCATCGTTTAGCAGTAAGGGAAATATCCCACCCTATTACTCCTCCACCTCAACCAAGCTTCACAATCATCATTGCTGTGTACCAGTATTATATTGTTTGTATAGAACTTATACTGTGTGTGTGTGTATAAAATATAGTCTTTTGTCTGGTGAAAAAAATTTCCCTGGAACCTAACCCCCTCATGTACATTAATTCTTATGGGGAAATTGGATTCGTTTAACATCATTTTGCTTAAAGTCACATTTTTCCAGGAATATAACTACAATGTTAAGTGAGGAGTTACTGTAGTGTCTAATAAAGACATTAATAGAGGACCATGTTGCTGTTCTGCAGAGTCAGTGGAAGTGTAGGCTCTTTTACCATAGACCTGTGGAGTGACATATATTTAGCTTATCAAAGAGAAGATTAAGGGGGTGACTTGATTACAGTCTATAACTACCTGCATGGGGAGCCAATTATTGTTATGGGATGCTCAAATAGCCAGGTCAGCAAACTACAGCCAATCCCCTATCCTATCCACCACAGATTTGAGAGAGAGAGAGGGGGAAAAAAACCTCCAGGCTTAATTATTGCCACTTGTATCTAGGAAAGAAGCCATGCACTCTGAAAAATTTCCAGCTGGTTTGGCAACACACAGGACTTTTAGTGTGAAGCAGCGATTCAAATTTTGTATCTACTCTTATAGTGGTCATAGCAATTAATAGAAGTTTTAAAGTATGTTTTCCTAGTTTTAAATACATTCCAGGTAATTTAATCTAGCACTCAAAGTAATCACAGTGCTAAGAGCAAGAGGGCAAAATGAAATACACACTGAAAATAGAACTCAAGTTATTGGTGACCTGAGCCATTGTTTAGGACAAACCGAGGGGAAATGTACCAAGTGGAGAGAAAATATGCTGTGCCTCAATATCTCCAGCAATACCTCATGGCTATATAGTTAATGGAGAAAAAGAAAACATCCATCTCTCTCACACATGATGTGTTTTATGCTACTTGCCCCACACAGGTTGGACTGGGTGCTCAAATAACAGTGATGGGTGTAGTGTAAAATAGGTTCTGTAGATCCAAGGAATGCTTTCCAGCCTTACCCAGTTCTGTAGTTGAGATGTTAAATACTTGCTGAAAACATAATTTTTTAAGTTAAAAATTAAGATGGTATATTCACAGACCACACATTAATGCAGTGTCTTCTCCTCTCCTATTGCTCTTATTTTAAATTACCTATAGTTATATGCATCCATATGTGACCTTGACTATCAGGAGTTGGTGTGATAAAAGCATTTTTCCTGTAGCCATGCTGGAAAATTTAAGATATTACTGCCATCATTCTGGGCTCTAAATACCAGGAAACAAACCATAACCGCCACCTGAATCTATTACATGTGCTGACAGCCAATCATGAATAATAACATAGGATGGAGTGCTTCTTTACTTTGGGCCAACTCTTGCCTCCAGTATCTTCAAAGGGATTTTTGCTATGATTTAATAAGTGGTTGTTTCACAACCTGATTATCTCATCTTCTTTATGGGCCAGACTATGATACCCTTACTCACATTAAATTTCACCTTTGTTTCCAGTGGGGCCACTTGTGAAGTGAAGTGTTAAACACAAGAACGTAACCTAATGTGGTTTTGGTGTGTGGATAAACATTTTACACACAGTATTTCAAACAATAAAAACTAAAGTGTTTTCACTCTATGAGAATGTGGGTTCTTTCAGCCAATCCTACATTTTGGCTAAGCTTTTATAAAGAAAAAAATGCTTTTTTCCCCCCTTTACTTTTAAAAAATAACCTTTGAAAAGTATTTAATTGATCTTTAGAATTACATCATCATTTAGCAGAGCCTATCTTAGAAGAGTTCTTACTTGACTTACTTGCAAATCCATTGATATAAAACACTGAAATTTTTTTTATTTTTTTCCTTCATGAGTAAATGAAACACTCCATGACTCCCATTAAAAATAAAATCTCTGGGGAGAATTTAAAAGGAATGTGTCTTTAGCCACCCACAAATACTTATTCTTTCTCTTCAGTCCTGCTGCCCACCTGAATGACATGAATACAACTTCATAGCATGGTATTCCCTGACAGAGATGGATGTAAAAGAGGAAACCTGTACATTAGACAAGAAGTCTGGAAACTAACCAGAACAGCCTCTTATAAAATGACCAAAAAACAACCAGAGAAGCCTCTTGTAACTTATTGAAAATATATTTTATCAAAGAATATGTCTAGGCCCCAGGTCCAAGGATGTTTTGTATTGAAAGTGTTAGTAGTTTGGAAATTTTGCTTAGTTAAGATATTGAAGCCATCCTTCCTAGTTTCTGAAACAACTTGAAACCAGTAACCAGTATTTCTTGTATATCATGTAGAGAGCTTGGTTTTGCAATGTGATTTTATAGAATATGCATGTGTTGTTCATTTTACTTGTACGTTCTTCCAGAGCCTAAAAATGATATTGATTAAAATAAAGATTGTCCACTAGGTGGTGCTAGTGCACTCTCTTTCCACTAGACCAGTCTGACTAACTATCCTTTTGAACTATCAAAGCTTTAATGAAGAAAGGTAGTGAAGAAAGAACATTTAAATAATCACACGCCATCAGTACAGATAATGACTTAAATCTGATGCAAGTCTGCTGCTGAAGTGCTATTCTTTGTGTCTGAAGAAACAGAACTGCATTACACAGCCTAAACTTTGCAGCTATCCATGTTCTTAAATTTTAGAGAGAGACAAAGCACTTCTCACTATCATATTTGTTATGTGTTTCTGGCCCAAGCAGTGACTGAAGACATTAATAAATGAAGTGTGGAAGAAGAAGAAGAAATAGTAGATGACTGAATAGCTCCTTTAAATTACTGCTGACACCTCTGTTACAGCTCCCTAAAATCTCAATCAACAATCCATTAGAACTCAACAGGAGTAAAACTAAATCCTCGTTTAAGTGTATTTATCCGATCTCTTTTCACTCTTTCAAATGCTAAATCCATTTCAGCATATGCCCCTTCTTTCTCTCGCCTCTCTCTAAAGACTGGCAGCCTATACTACTCTTGTAAATATGAAAGATGCTAATCATATGACATATCACGTCTCAGTCGGAGCCTGGAATAAAGCCTTGAGATTTGGGATCATTGCCTCCAGACAACAGCTTCATCAGCCGGAAAGTTGGGTTTTTTTCTCCTTTCCTTCAACTCTCAATCCCTTCTTTGTCTGGGGGAAAATGCAGCCAACTCGAGCCACCCTGGCCATATGGTTCACTCTGTATTTTCTTAGTTGAATTCAGAATTGTTTCTGTGACTTGCGAAGGTGGGTGTGTTTTTAAGTGTGTATAAAGACATAGAAGGAGCTGCTTGTGCTGGGACTACTTTGCAGCGCCACTGCATGTTCTTCACGGGTTTATTTCACACCTTCCTTCTGCAGCCACCTAATTCCTATTACTTTTTCCTCGACTCTGCCTACGGCCCAACATATAAAAGTAAATAGTGCATCCTTGGTTAGAACACTACCCGAACCGATTCCACCCAGCTTAGCTTTCCCTTTTAATGGGGTGTTTTTTGTTTTTTTCCCCCAGGGCTGAGAGTTAACAATGCCAACATGCTCTTATTTGTATGTGTGGCAAGAGTGTAAAATAATACACATTTCCCAGCAGATCCTTTTTGAAAAAAATGGCTTGGGCAAGAGACGCCCAGAAGTATGTGTAATAAGGAAGGATGGCTTTTAAGATATGTATATATTAGGAGCTGAATGAGGTTGGTGCGCTCAAGTTTGGATAGCCCCCCTGCCAAATTTTCTTTCTCTCTCTCCTTACACAAACCCCCAAAAGGCTCTTTCACCAAATCATTAAATTCTACAGAGGTGGTCAAGCTAGCCCTGCTTTTCATGCGTTTGAAAAAGAAAAGGGTCCTTGAAGTTTAGAAGATGCCCAAGGAAAACTCCTTGAATGACATCAAAAGAATGAGTTTCCATAGCTGTTGAAGCACGAGAGTTGTGTAGCTGCACAAAGGCAGGCTGGGGCAGTGGGCCTGTCCCACTGCTCTATCCCAGCACAATTGGGTCACTGAAATAGGGAATTAATTACCATTGGAGAGTGGGCAGCCCATTCACCACTGGCTGAGTTTTATTAAACGCCAATATAAATAACAAAACAACTCTTGTGGCTGCACTATTCCTACACGCCAAAGGAAGGATTATGTTGGGGATTAACATCTTAAAGTCTATGAGACTTTCTGACTCAAGGCTCGAAGCTGGTAATCGTATTTGTCTCCTGGTTCAGCGATTAGTGCTCGCTCGCTCTCGCACCGTCGCCTGGATGGCCAATGTCCCTTTTGCAGGCACCGGGTTTTTCATACAATCGGCTGTTCTTTTGCCCAGATCTATAGAAAATGATAAGAAAATTGAAGCATGTTCACGCAGGCTCCGACGTCTTCTCTTCTTCATGGGAAAGGAGGGGACCGGTGGCCCTTTTCACAGGCATGCAGACATCCTTTGGGGGAGACCGGGGGGGCGCATGGGGCTAAAAAAAAAAAAATCACTCCGCAGGCCTGCACCTGCCATGCAAATCTAGAAGGGAACAATCGGCCTAAAACGGGGGCACAGCCCCACCGGGGGGGCTCTGTGCTAGAGGGAAAAGACGCCTTGAAGCCACCGGGGCAAGGAGGGCTCTGGGTGAAACCCAACCGATGCATTAATCTGGCCCGCTGCTTCATTGCCACAGACGCGAAAGGGGGAAAGCGAGTCTTTGGGCTTTGCGGGGGGTGCGGTGTATTTGGATGCCCTGGCACTGTAACACACTGAAGGGCGCGGGGTGCCCCGAGCTGACTCGCTCAATATCCGCAATGCCAACAGGATCTGAGTGTCTGCCCTCGCCTCCCACCACTGCCCCTCCCTCCCACAGGAGGCAAGGGGCCGAGAACCGCAGCGAGGTGCCAGGCCAGCCCCTTCCTGCAAGCCGCAGCACGTGCCCTAGGCTTTAGCGAGAGTACAGTAACATCCAAACACATCCTCGTAGTCCCCTCCCGTGAGCACACAGCTCAGGGGCCAGGCCCCGGTCACCTGGCGCAGCAGCCAGCCCTTAATGCTCGCTCGCAACTTGTGAGGTCGAAGCGTGGATGGGCTGGAGCCAAAGGTCCCTCAGCACCACCTACCCTAAACTTT
This sequence comes from Chelonoidis abingdonii, assembly GCF_003597395.2. NCBI lineage: Eukaryota > Metazoa > Chordata > Testudines > Testudinidae > Chelonoidis > Chelonoidis abingdonii. The sequence continues at coordinate 29,103,348 of NC_133773.1, forward strand.
TAGGACTTTTGGGTCGCCTCTGAGTTCAAGCTTCTTACAGCGAACAAAGCCTTTCTAAAGGTCTCGCATTCACTCACACGCCAGCTCAGTGCCCTTTATTTCTGCGCTGTGTGATGAGCTTAAATCATTGTGCGCCTGTTTCTTGATCACTGCCTGCTTTGGGCTTTTGTTCCTGCAACGTAGGCTTGAGCCTGGCAAAGGGGCTGAAGCTGAACAGTTTGACCCTTTGGGGACAGTTCATGCAGTGGACAGTAGGCGACATTTCTTTTCCACTCCCCTGGCGCTATTCAACGCTCTTTGCATAACAGTTCAGCTTCGTTTCATTCGGCCAATTTTTAGACCACACAAGAGCCTCTTCAATTTAGCTACGTTAAAAGAAAGATAGAAAGCCTAGCTTACTACATTGGTCTTGGGTCACGTTGGGCTCGAAATCGAGGCCGAACTGAAATAGTTTTTTTGCCATCGACCTGGCTAAGTTGCTGAACAAGTAGGAAGCTGGGTTAAACGCAACTAATTTGGAAAACATACGGTCAAGCACTTTCCAGTCACTCTTATTGCAGCATTGAAACATCTAAGTTCCCGCATTTAAAATCACAGCGACTGGAATTGTTTTGCTATGAAGGTTTCTTTCCCTGTAGCATTTCCCATAAATATCTGTTTCTGTCAACTAGACACCATGGAGAAAGATTGAGTTTGGAAAGTTTAAAAGGGCCTTTTGATTTGTAATTGTTCTAACAAAACCCAAATACTGTCCATGGCCAGTCTATCACTTTTTACATCAGTGACAAATTTAAATAAATCTCTGTAAATGGGGTGGGGGGGTTGATCCAGAAATGTGGAACAACTGATAGCCTAGCTGACTCTAGTCTGCACTGAAGATTTTTCATAAGGTAGAGAGGACACTAAGGGCTGTTGCATGAAGTTGCTCTTTGTTTTACGCTTGCATACGGTTAAGAAAGCATGTAGATTTTCCATACTTCCGATCAACAATGTCAAATATCTTCATTTAAATCACGTGCCAGATTCACAGACACTTTCCATTCAGTCCACTAAGTTTAGTAACACTTCTGATTTGCAATAAACCAGTCAATATTTTACTGAGCTGAAGAGAACATGAACAAGGACTGTACAGGAAGTCTTTCACCGATACCTGACACTGTATTATGTGTGTAACATTCAATTGAATTTAAATGTAAAACATTTTAAAAAGTGACATTAACGCTCAGATTTGGTTTCAGCCCTAAAACATGAAAGCTAAAATAATAATGATAAAGTATTTTTCACAAATAAATTCTGGCACACTCATTATGAAGGACCAAATCACGTAGAATCTGGAACTATATCTGTTGAATATGAAGTTAATTGAGCTGCATTGAGCTTTAAGTAAGCACAGTATCTCTGTGTGTGGTATGTGTAATGGTATCAACATCTAGCTTGTAGGTTTCTCTTTGCGTATTTAGATGTGGGGGGGTATTCCTCCCTCTCAAGTTGCAATAATCGTGTTTACAACAATATTCATAGAAATTGATTTTGCACACTAAAGTATTTCTGTGGGCTTCATTTGATTGTATATGTCTTTAGCACAATTCATTTCCCGTGTTGGACCGACAGAGACCAAATTTGTTGACCTCCAGGGCATGTTGCAAGGCCTATGTATTCACTCAAGACTTTTGCCTAAGAGGGTGGTCTGGAGGAAGGGTAGGGGTTGAGTTTTGGTCCTGGGCTGACCAGGGTTTGTTTGTTTGATTTGTTTTATTTAAGTCCTTTTGAGCGGATATTGTGTCAGTGTGTTATATTTCACATTGTTGTTTTGAAATTGGTGAACATGTTACTCGATTAAACGAATGGCACATTATAAATTAGAAAATAAACACGTTGCCAAAAATTACATTTCCGTTCATTCCTCTGAATTTCCCAGCTTTTACAAGGGTGAGGGAAATACAAGGCAAGAGTAGATATACCATCTGATCTGTCAGATATGAAGAGTGTATATGAAACATCTCTGTAAAGCTGCAGAAAACCCTCTTGTTCTCAATCAGTTGTATTGTTATATTTGTTTATTTCTTTCAGCATGTTGAAACTCTGGCAAAAAAAGGCAGATTTAAGATTTTCTTCAGATATGTATTTTAACATCTTACTACAGTATGTTGTAATAAAAACTATGCATCTCCAATGCACTTTGTTCCCCAAATAATGTTCCCCCCTTTCTTTCCCCATTTCTCTTGGTTGGTCTTCAAACACAAAATCCAGCATAAATGTACATGAGGCAAATTCCTTCTTAATCTGTCCTCTCTCTTCTCCGTCATAAACTGGCCTTATTTTCTAAGTTTAGCGTGTTTAAGACAATTTTTAAAAGCCTTTCCTTGCTTATTCTCATATTCATTCTAAAGTTGTTCGGAGTTCGCAAACAATGCTAATCATAACGCGCCTTTTATTTTATTTTTATTACGCATTTTAGAGCCTTAAATCACACGAATGGACATGGCGCAGAGAAAATACGTTAGCACAGAAATTTAAAAAAGGACGAATCTCGTGCAAACCAGTTGTCATGGATTTATTATTTCCCGTGTGTGTCATAGGTTGCCAAGAAAGGTTTCATGCTCAGATCCCTCCAGAACAGGCGGTACATATCTAACCTGTTCCAACGATTTCAACAGACCACATTAGCTGCACTTTTCTCCTCCTTTGTATGGCAAGAACGCTTTAGCCTCCTTTCCTTAAAAAAAACATTTAAATGGTAGCTATTCTGGCAATAGATTCTGTATGTTCTTTTCAAAGTTCCCCCTCTCCAAGCCTGGGTAAATCACTTTCAATTGTATTTATCACCTGAGCTATAGTGTGTCACAATAATTTCGTTTCAGGACATTTACAGATGCGAATCCTCCCCTACAAATCACCCAGTCCTCCTGGCAATTCTGCTGTTGAAGGATCGCTATCTGATGATCCCGTAGTGTATCCCGGAATCCGTGGCTCTTTAATCCTCCCTCTTCCAACAACCACACGCGCATCCTCTCACCGGTGTCTTTTGGCTACAGGATTCGAACGCCCTCCGAGGCACAGGGAAACGAAGGGAGGGATTTGTTTTGGCAAGCAAGCCAAAAGGAAACTATTGGAAGAAGGCAAACGGGAAGTACTGGCTAGCTGAGAGGACTCTGGACAGCTCCTTTCCTCGGGGCAAGTCTACGCCTTGTGCGAAACGCACTGAGCAAGCTAAACTGGGCAAGCACACAGGATGAGGAGCCGGAATGCCGCTCATTCACTGAAGAGCTGGTAGTTATGCCTTGGAGGCAAGAGTTCTCCCACCACGTACCAGATAACTGCACGTGAACTTCCACGCCACCCACCCACACCTCTATTCTGACACAGCCATTGCCCTGCTCCACACCTGCTACCCTTACACACACGCCCCTCCCCAGAAAGGCGTAGATAATCTTGCTCCAGGCTTGCAACTCCTATCCACAACGGACACCTTCCTTCTTCACATCTTTGCACGCGGAGTCTCTCCCCAGACACGGACACATAACCCTACTTCATGCCCTCCACCATGCACAACTAAAAACCTCCTCCTCCCCACCCCCATCCAGTACCACACATTAGAGGTCGTTCTACTCTGCACCCCCCCAGCTCAAAATAGTACTACACCACGCCCACAATATTATTTGGATAGACCTATACGGACACACGTGCTTCCCACCATTGTATCTTTCAGTTGTCAATGTAGGGTGTAAACTGTGCGGCACAGAATTTCACTGAGTATCAGCCACTGAGCTGCCCTTGTTCTCAGTGGAATCTGATACATCAGCTCATGCTTCATCTTTTCTAGCGGTGCGTCTGTGTGTCCCGGGCCGGTACGTCCGTCTCTCTGTGCATCCGAGTCTGCGAGGAGAGGGGCTGGAGGGGGGTTGAATTTTGGATACTATAGTCCCCCTCTCCTTCGCTGCCCTCCAGCCTAATGAGCTGCTGAAAAGGAGCAGGCTCCAGCGCGCGTGGCTAGCGGGACTCCCTGATTGGCCAGCTGCGCCTCGCGACCCCCATTCATTAATAAATTAGCGGCACGCTCCAACAGAGCGCGAGGCACCAATCACACCGCAGAGCAGCCGGGGCTGCACCACACATTTTATGGGGATCAGATAAAAGAAAGACGGGGGAGGGAGGCAAAGGGTGCAGGGGGCTTTAAAAGAGAAAGAGGACAAAAAGAATGAGATGAGTGATGATAAAATGAAATGAAAAGAAAGAATAAACCCTGGGAGGGGGAGGGGAAAGCTCAAGGGGCCCCGGGGGTAGATTTGATTGTTTTCTGGGGGGTATATAAGGGGTTTTAAGGCGAGTCGTGTGCCAGACACACAGCCACTGAACCTCAAGCAGCTTCACTTTAACTGGAGTGCCGGGGCGCGTGCCAGGAGCTGGCCCCACCAGGACTCGCTCTCACACACCCCACCAACAGAACACAGGTAGAAGCAGCAAGCAACCGGCCCGTCTTCAACTCCTCTTTGGCAAAGGCAGCTGAACCCCCGCCCCCTATAACAGTGGGACCCTCTCCAGGAGAAGGGGGGGGAACACACGCAAATCTGTCTCTGAAGATTGCAGTGAGGGCCAGTGCAGGGAGAGAGCACTCCGCAAAGAGACAAACATTGTAAAGGGGAGCCAAGTAAGTCACCGGGTCTCTGCTTCAAACTTTGCTCAAAAAATCCTCAGTTGCTGAGAGCAAAATACCTTGCTGCTAAATCCGGCCGCTTCTCTCTCCCTACGTGCCGGCCTGCCCCGCTCCAGCTGTTTCAAAGGGGGAGATGTCAGGGTCCCAGCGGAGAGCAGCCGGGGTGGGAATGGACCCCTGCGTTCCTTGGCGGCGCTGGCTGCTCGGAGTTTACTGGCGGGGCTAGAGCCAGAGCGGGCGCGGAGGAGAAGTGCCGTAGAGACCGCGGGGACAACGTGTGCGCGGGGGGCAGGTTGCGGCGCGAGTCAATAGGCGCATGACAGCTCCACGGCCAAGGGTGGGCAGGGAGCCGGGGGGCGCGGAGCTGCCAGGCCAGGTGAGCGCCCCAGTCCTGGGGCGGGCGGGCTGCAGCCCTGAGATGCCGGGACACGGCGTGATGATGGGGGTTCTCCTGCTCTCTTTGCAGGATGTTCGTGAAGCCGGAGAGCCTGGAGCTGCAGGCGGAGGGAGAGCTGCTGCTGCTGGGCCCCGCCTCGCCCTGCTCCCCCTCGCTCACCCCGCTCTCCTCCAGCTCGGAGGAAGAGGAGGACGATGAACTCCAGGCGCCCTCGCCTGCCCGCCCGGCGGAGGAGCAGCAGGCGCGGCTGCAACTGAGCCTGAGGCTGCACGAGTGCAAGCGGCGCTCCGGCCGGGCCCGGGCCGGCTCCCGGGGGACCAAGACAGCTGAGACGGTGCAGAGGATCAAGAAGAGCCGGCGGCTGAAGGCCAACAACCGGGAGCGGAACCGCATGCACAACCTGAACGCGGCGCTGGACGCGCTGCGCGAGGTGCTGCCCACCTTCCCCGAGGACGCCAAGCTCACCAAGATCGAGACGCTGCGCTTCGCCCACAACTACATCTGGGCGCTGACCGAGACCCTGCGCCTGGCCGACCACTGCGGAGCCGCCGGCCTGCCGGGAGCCCTCTTCCCCGAGGCAGTGCTGCTGAGCCCCGGCGGCGCGCCCGCCAGCACCGACAGCAGCCCCTCGCCCGCCTCCTCTTGGAGCTGCACCAACAGCCCCCTGTCCTCCGCCTCCTCCTCCTCCTACAGCTGCACTTTATCGCCCGCCAGCCCCGCCTCGGACATGGACTACTGGCAGCCCGACCAGCCCCGCTACGCGCCGCCTCGCCCGCTGGCCAGGGACTTTATCTAGCAGCGCCCCTCGCCCCGGTGGTGCGGCCAGCCCGGGCCCTGCTGGCGGGGTGGCAGCTAGTGTAGCGCTGGTGCAATACGGTGCGCGGGGGCTGGGGAGCTGGCGGAAGGTCACAGTGGATCTGACCCAAGTTGGGGTTAGGAACAGCCCCCGCCCCGCAGAGGAACCGCTGGCCGAGACACACGGGGAGGCAGAGCGCAGGGAAAGGGCTGCGAACAAGGCGGACGCCCAAAGGGACGGCGGGGCCTGTGAATCTGCCAAGGAAGCGCCACTGCGTGATGTGCTCTGGTCACCTTGGAGTCTTCACTGAAATGTTAATGTATGACGGAAAAGTACTTGCGCAGCTGAACTATAGGGCCAGTAACAATATTAGCCACAGATTTGCAATGCCTGGCATCTGCTTTCTTCCCAGTGCTGCCTCAAGGCTGTGGGAATTTCACCTGTCAAACCAAACTTTTCCTCTCTAATGTGCACTTTGTTCAGTTTCCCAGCTTTGTCACAATGCGTTTTTGTCCCGTCCTTCTCGTTCCTGCTCCCTCCCCCTATTTTGCCATCTGTCTCTTATGATTTATAAGGGGGGAAAGTTGTTTTGTTCGAGGCCCAGGTTAGAAGTCATTGTATAATTTGTAGGCTTTGTAATGATTGAATGCAAGCGTGGAAATTTAGGCTGAACTCTCCCTCAAAAGGAAAAAAATGTAGAGGAAAAGGGGGGGAAAATCAGGAGGGAGGATTACCTCATGCATTATTTATCTCGACCCTTTAGGGGACGAGGCACTCCCCCATTCTTTCAAGAGATTAAAAATAAATCAACAGACTGAAAACCTAAACAGACACGGAGCATTACAGCGATCAGCCACACACGTGTTCACGTCTATTTATTATAAAAGAAAGATTTCATGGAAGATATGTATTTTTTGTATATTTCACAGAGTTTATTCTAGTATGTATTTACAGCTGAAGAGCAAAGGGAGTGTTCTTAAGATAAATAAAGTATATAATTTTCATAACTTGTGTTGCGTTTCTGATTGGAATGTTTACGTATCATCTGGCAGCAAAAGGGGCGAGTGTCATTTATTGTAACCACCAAAGTTTAGGGGGCATTTCTACGAGATGCTAAGTGACTTAACCCCCCATCCCCCAAAAGCCCATTCAGCAAAGGAGCTCAGAGTAGGTAGAATAGGATCAGGTGTTATTAATACAAAGACTAGGTATATTTGCGTGTTTCCATGTAGATAACACAGGACAAAGCGATTGCGGTGCTTAGAGACAACACCCAGAAGAAGCGTGTATAGTTCCCTAGAAAGAGGGGCAAGGTGTAGATGTGAACGAGCAGACCATAAATAGCGGAAAGCTACTTTTAAATAAATAACTTACGTTTTCGAAATAAAAAGAGAGTGAAATAAGTTATTTTACTCTAAAACTAATTCTACTGGTTTAAGACTTCCGCCGAAATTACATGATTTTACAAAGTTACTGTTAACTCACGATTGAAGAGAACTTGAAAAGGTACAGCTAGAAACAGCGCCTTTACCTTCATGACGTTAAATCTGCACAGTTTTATCGTGCTCTGGGTCATAAAAATAAATCCACTAGCCTGTACTGTGTATCAATCCAGAGCTGCTGTGAAATTGGGGCTGTTTGGTCAGTTGACTCATGAAGCAATGCTGAGGAAAGCGAGAACACAGCCTTTTTACTAAACCTTGCAGTTAATTTAAATTCAGGGAAAGTGCACTGAAGAGTTTTGCCCTGCTATTTGCAGTGTCTTTCTACGTGTGGATTGACACAGAAGGGAGCAACGTGTCAGATTCTCACCTGTACAAATCCAGTGAGATAAACTGGTTAAAATAGCCGTTTAATCCGATCACTCCCTCGGTTTAAAATGGAAAGGCATAAGAGTAAATGTATTCGTTTGAAATCGATGCTTTCTCTGTGCCTCAGAGGTTTATGATTTTATACCATCACTAGTGTTTCCAACGGACACCGAATTTACCAAACGGAGCCTCGCAGGCAATGATCAGGAAGCCATAGATCCCGTTACACAACTATTAATTTACTCAAAGCATCTGCGCTAGCAACCCGCTCACAACACACAAAACTTCTCTCCAGGCTGCATCCTAGACCAACATCATCTCAGCCTAGGAAACACTCGGAAAAATTAGAACAAAATCCTATTTGTTTTTTGAAGTGACCAGGTGTGCATAATCGAATGACTTCAGGACTGTTCTGTGATATCGATAGAAGTTAGCTACTTGTTCGTTCACTTCATATGTTTTAGTTTAAGGACAAAATGAGGAAAGAATCAATTTATTCCAGCTTTTTAGAAATTGCTGCTGGGCACGCATAGGAAGTTTTCTTCATCCCAAACAGTGCACTGTGAAGGCTGGTGGAGGTTTCTAGCGGATCGATGATCCTCAAAGAAAAAACACCCCTAAGACACAGTAACAGCTGCTTGCGTTGTTCTAAGAACGCCATCGTTCTGTATGTTCTCGACAATCACTTATCCCTCATTTAATCATGTCCACTTATTTAAAGCACACGCGCGCGTGCGCGCACACACACGCGGCCCAGCAAGGAACTACCCATTTACAATCGTTAAATATTAAATGATTCCCTCCCCACTACAATAAACTATTCAAACACACACCAACACGGACCTATAGTCCTCAGTGCTACTGAGCAGGATTTCAGCCACAAGGAGAGTATCGTAGGGATAGTGTGAAATAGTAGGTCCCCTGCAGGCCGTCACTACCCCCTTGCTTGCTGTACAACTGAAGGTTCTGCCGCCCCGATGCTGTTCGTACGTACACGTGTGTGTGTGTGTGGGGGAGAGAGAGAGAGAGAACCCAGAATGTAGATCTGAGAGATGCGCATCTGAACGTATAGCTAGGTGATAAATATTATGGCACAGACATTCTGGTCGTTTTGCGTGCACAGACCTCGTTTCTATTCACTGCTGAAGTTGCTTTACAATAAAAAGGTACAGTCTTGGGAGAAGTTATATTGCTGTTTTCCTCTGCGGCGGAACAACTATGGAATCTATGTCTAGATCCTCAGTGGCATCAGTTTATGAAGCCAGAGTTCTAAGCTGATCACCATCCTGGCAGCGCTTTTTAGTCACTTGGGAGCGCTTGCAGTAATTGGTTGTGCGTAGATGACTAGAAAGTCGACTGGATTTTTTTCCAAGACTTGCCATGTTAGGGGTCTGTTTCTCTGAAAGCAACTAACTGACAGAAATCTGGGGGGTGGGATCTAAACTGAGTGCGAGGCTTTGGCCCAGATTCTGCCCCCTTCATTGCCGCTGTGTAGTGCCCGGCTCCGGTCCTTCGTTATTATTCTCTAGACGCGAAAGGAAACAAAGTGGAGAGGGCAGATCACGCGGCCCCTTTTATAAGGAAGAGGGGTTACGATACACAAGCCTTGGGGCCCCATAAACTGGCAATAATCCAGCCCCAGATTTCCACCTAAAGCTGGAGGCGAAGGATGGAGAAGTGGACAGAGGCAGGTACCGGAGCTCGCTCCTCTTTTATCGACTTTGAGCAGCCCTAGAAGGGGGGCGGGAGCGGAAAGCAGCAGCTTGAGCCCTTGTCTGAAAGCAGGCTTCTCGCAGAGCTGGGCACCCCTGCACTTGAAGCGTCTGCTCAGAGAGCCGCGGAGCCAAGCCAAGGAACAGGATCTACACAGGGGCTGTATGGGAACGATTCACCCTGGGCAATCTCAGCCCAGATGGCTAGGGACAGCTACCACATAGCCTCTGGGGGTATGTCTACACTACAGGATTATTCTGATTTTACATAAACCAGTTCTGTAAAACAGATTGTATAAAGTCTAGAGCAGGCGGCCACACAAAGCATAATAATTCAGTGGTGTGCGTCCATGTACCCAGGCTAGCGTCAATTTCCGGAGCATTGCACAGTGGGTAGCTATCCTGTAGCTATCCCATAGTTCCCAGTCTCCCTGCCCATTGGAATTCTGGGTTGAGATCCCAGTGCATGATGGTGCAAAAACAGTGTTATGGGTGATTCTCGGTAAATGGCGTCACTCATTCCTTCCTCCGCGAAAGCAACGGCAGACAATCATTTCACGCCCTTTTTCCCTGGATTGCCCTGGCAGATGCCAAAGAATGGCAACCATGGAGCCCGTTTTGCCTTTTGTCACTGGCACCGTATGTGTACTGGATGCCGCTGACAGAGGTGGTACTGCAGTGCTACACAGCAGCATTCATTTGCCTTTACAAGGTAGCAGGGATGGTTACCAGTTGTTCTGTACCGTCTGCTGCTGTCATGGGTGCTCCTGGTTGACCTTCGCTGAGGTCAGCCGGGGGCGCAAAGACAAAAATGGGGATGACTCATTTAATGTTGTATCTAAAAATAGAATCAGTCCTGCCTAGAATATGGGGCAAGTGTACTAGAGAGCCAGTGTACCAGAGAGCACAGGCGTCCATGTCAGATCCCGCAGAAATGATGAGCTGCATGCCATTCTAGGGGGTGCCCTGCAACAACCCCACCCGTTGCTTCCTCTCCCCCCAACCTCCGGGCTACACTTGCAGGTGTCCCCATTTGTGTGATGAAGTAATAAAGAATGCAGGAATAAGAAACACTGACTTTTAGTGAGATAAAATGAGGAAGAGGCAGCCTCCAGCTGCTATGATAGTCCAGGCAGTACAGAATCTTTTCTTTACACATGACAGGTGGGGGGCTGGTGGAACTCAGCCCCCAGTTGCTATGATGAGGACGGTTACCAGCCATTCGTACCATCTACCAGGAATGACTGGGAGTCATTCCTATTTTTACCCAGGCGCCCCACCACACACTCTCCTGAGGCCAGCCAGGAGCACTCGGGGCGGCTGCTGCTGCTGGATAGCAGTCATAATTGTACCATCTGCCACCAGGAGGGGAGGGGAGAGGATGCTGCTATTCATTGCTGCAGCACTGCGTCTACCAGCAGCATGCAGTAGACATAGGGTGACAGAGAAAAAAGTCAAGAAATGATTTTCCCCCCTTTTCTTTCACAGGGGGGAGAGGGGGTAAATTGACGAACTTACCCTGAAACACCCTGGACAAGTGTTTGACTCTACAGGCATTGGGAGCTCAGCCAAGAATGCAATTGTTTTCGGAGACTGCGGGATAGCTGGAGTCCTCAGACCCCCTCCCTCCCTGAGCATCCATTTGATTCTTTGGCTTTCCATTACGCTTGTCACACAGCACTGTGCTGTGGATCTGTCTATCATAGCCTGGAGATTTTTTCAAACACTTTGGCATTTCGTCTTCTGTAACGGAGCTCTGTATAGAACAGATTTGTCTCTCCATACAGCCATCAGATCCAGTATTTCCCGTACGGCCCATGCTGGAGCTCTTTTTGGATTTGGGACTGCACCCGTGCTGATCAGAGCTCCACGCTGGGCAACAGGATGTACAAGTTCACAGGGTTTTTCCTGTTTACCTGGCCAGTGCATCCGAGTTCGGATTGCTGTCCAGAGTGGTCACAATGGTGCACTGTGGGATACCGCCTGGAGGCCAATACTGTCAATTTGCGTCCACACTAACTCTAATCCGATATGGTAATACCGATTTCAGCGCTACTACTCTCGTCGGGGAGAGTACAGAAACTGGTTTATAGAGCCCTTTATATTGATATAAAGGGCCTCGTTGTGTGGACAGGTGCAGCATTAAATCGGTTTAATGCTGCTAAAATCAGTTTAAAAGCGTAGCGTAGACCAGGCCTGAGATAGGCAGAGGAGCCGCTGGGCAATAGGTCAAAGCCCAGAAGTAGTCTCAGGGCCTATAGCTCTGGTTCACTTTCAGCCTTAAGCAGCACAGCTCTCAGCAGCCAATGTATTACCAAGGGGGGGGGGGGGATCTGATATAGGCTGAGTAATTACCCACACTTCCAGCCAAGAGTCCTCCTCCTCTTTAAACATCCCAGGAGGGGATCCGCTCGCACTCAGTAAAGCCTGCTAACTCCCCTGACCTCGGTGGCATTACCTTCAGATTTATAGCACTGTCACTAATTAAAATCAATTGGTCCCATCGTCATCATCTACCCTAAAGCACTGGGTGACTTCTGGGGACAAACACCTGGAACTCTTTACAAAGGTGCCAATCCCCACCAAGGAACTGGTGCGGATGGATGTACTAATTAAATAAAATGCGCAGCCCATGAATTTGCCCAGTGCCACAAGATCCTGGGAGCATGAAACCCGACCCTTAAAATGCAGTCCCCAAAGAAAAATGTGTGAAAAGAGAATTAGTGAAATTAGGTTAGCCCAATAAAACTTGTGGGGTTCTCTCCCCCCACCCCTCCCCGGCAGCCTTGGGCTAGAATTGCTATCTGGCCAGATCTATTGTTTCCTACTCTGGCAGGGGGTTATTGTGGGATAAATAATTCTTTGTAAAAGAGTGAGTATTTGCATAATCACTGCTTTGATGTGGCCAGCAATCTCAGGCTGGGTCCCCCCAAATCTGCCATTGGCCTGGAGGAACAAAACAAGACCCACTCTCTCAGGCCACTGAGCGTGTGGGGCAGCGCGTCAGACCAGCTTCACTTTCTTCTTCTTAATCATCCCTTTTAATAACCAAACTCTAGGAATGCAAAGAGAGGGGGATAGTGCTTTTCTCTCTTTTCAAGCCAAGCCCCACTGACTCCATTGTCCCACCAAATCTCTCTCCCACATGCACTTTTAAAAGGCTCGTGCGCTTCTGTCCCCCCAAAGGCGAAGTTTTCTCCCTATTAAAGGCTACCACGCAGGTGTGATGAGCAACGCGCCCAGGTGATTAGCATTTCATTATCCTTTTCTGGGCTCCTTCCAGCTCTCAGCAAGGCAGCACAGGACTTGGAGCAGGATATTTCTTCTCCCTGTTTATTTCCAGTCTCCAGGGCCTTGTTCATGGGCTAGACGAGAGAGCGCCTTGTCCTAACAGGAGTAGTGGGAATAGACGCCACGCACTGGTTTGCAGTAGGGCTATACTCTGGTTTCTTTTCATATCATATAAATCTTTCGTCTTTTACTAAAGATTTCCATGGAGAGGAACATTTATGAGTTTCTAGGGGAATGGGAAAACATTAACATAACATAAGAACAGCCATACTGGGTCAGACCAAAGGTCCATCTAGCCCAGTATCCTGTCTGCCGACAGTGGCCAATGCCAGGTGCCCCAGAGGGAGTGAACCTAACAGGCAATGATCAAGTGATCTCTCTCCTGACATCCATCTCCAGCCTCTGACAAACAGAGGTAGGGGACACCATTCTTTACCCATCCTGGTTAATAGCCATTAATGGACTTAACCGCCATGAATTTATCCAGTTCTCTTTTAAACTCTGTTATAGTCCTAGCCTTCACAACCTATCATTACTTTACAAAGCCTGGTTTGGGGGATTCCTTATGAACCAGAAACTTGAAGCGGGTCTTTCAGGGACCTTCAAAATGCTCCAGATTCACCTACATTCACTCTGGCAATACGTCAGATCAGAGGTGAACATACATATCGATTTGAGTGGAAACCGTCATCAGCTGTGTCCAGTTCTCGAAGCCACATTTCAGGAAGGATGGGGACAAATTGGAGAAAGTCTAGCAAAGAGCAACAAAATGATTAAAGATCTAGCAAACATAAGCTATGAGGGAAGATTGGAAAAAAAAAAAAGAGGGGGTTGTTTAGTCTGGAAAAGCTAAGAGAGGGGACATGACAACAGTTTTCAAGCACGTAAAAAGGTTGTTACAAGGGGAGGGGGAGAAAAATTGTTAACCTCTGAGAATAGGACAAGAAGCAATGGGCTTAAATTGCAGCCCATTTAGGTTGGACATTAGGAAAAACTTCACAACTGTCAGGGTTGTTAAACACTGGAATAAACTGAGGAGGGAGGTTGTGGAATCTCCATCACTGCAGATTTTAAAGGACAGGTTAGACAAACATCTGTCAAGGATGGTCTAATACTTAGTCCTGCCATGAGTGCAAGGGACTGGACTAGATGACCTCTTGAGGTCCCTTCCAGTCCTACGATTCTATGCCTTGGTCAACTCAGTGGTTTCCACCCAAATCCAGGCAAGAAGGTGGTGGGTGCAGCTGAGTTTTGGATTCAGACAAGAAGAACTCTAGCTGAGATGAGTCCCATTGAACCTCACCTCAGGGGGTACAATGTAGCCCACATAGTCTTCGAGGTTTCTTTTACACGGCTCTAGGGGAAAGCTCGTTTTATGGTTTCTGGGGATGAATAGGAATTTCCGGAGTTGAGAGAGATACACAGTTCCATTAAACTGAGAAATAACGTGTCCCAGGGAAGCGAGCTGAGCGTGTACTAGAAGAGCTAATCATTCCTCCACAGCTATGGCATTGAAGACTTGGGAAGAAGGGGATGTGAACGGATCCTACTCGTGTACATTACAATTCCTGTCCCTTATTGAGACCTGCTGGTTTCACTTGCATTCCCCACTCACCCAGCCGTTCAGCGCGTGAAAGGAAAGGTCTGTTTTTATCTCATTCACTGTCTGTAAACCCAATGTGAGCCGCTCTGCCCGAATACAGAGGGGGCGGGAGGGAGGATCACCACTCTGCTCTGTCAGCCTCTGTCGCTTGCAAATAAAAGATCCTCTCCCACCCAGTAGGGCATGTGCCTGACAGCAGTTCATGTCTCTGTAGCTGCAGCTGAAGCAGCCTCTGCCTATGGGAGGAACACGGGCCTTCATGCTACCACGGCTCTAATTTCTGAAATGCACAATTTTGAAATGACCATGAGCTGCCCCCTTTTACAGTTAGTGGAGTGTAAGCAGGTTAAGCACAACGCCTCGCCAGTGAAACAGATACCACGTGGCTGAAGGCAGATACTGTGCTGATACCTACAATTGATAGCACAAGGCAGGGGCAGATTTCAAAATTTCCCTCCAAGATCTTAAGCAAAAACGTTAACAAAAATCACTTATTAAAACATAGACGGGCTCCCCCTGTTGGGCTAGAGGAGGCAAAACCATAAGTACTATCCAGTCTATTTTAGCGTTTCCTGCAAATACTTCAAAGCGGACAAAGGGGGACTATTTGTCTATCCCCTGAGAGCGGACGCTTAGAAGTGCTGAGCGCTCCCACTCCCTACTGACTTCAGCTGGAGTTGTGGGTGCTGAGCATTTCCCAAGGGCAGGGAGGAAGGAAGGAAATCGGGCCATTAGCCTATCACCAATAAGTCAATGTGTGCTGGGAGTGGGCTGTAAAATGGAACCCTGCCCGCTCCATATAAATGGGGGGAAAATAGGAGCTGGTTTCCATAGCAGCACTTTGCTATAAAAACGTAATTCCTCCTGACAGAGAGGTCATCTTTCCTTTACAACGAGTTTATGATCCTTGTGTGTATTGTCTTTGGGCATAAAAGCTTCTCTGCACCGTCAGGGCTCAGCGGGCAGTTCTATGACTCTCATGGGGGTTTATTGCCCTCCTTGGCATCAGAATAGCGACGAGAAGCCAAAGCAGTGCCAGTGTGACAAAAGCGTAACCCCCAGGGCTTGCGTTTGCTTTCTTTCACGTAAGGCATAAATCTTGCAACATCTCGTCATAACTAAAAAGAGTGTTCCTGACAGCCATAATTCGGCTGTGTAATTTAAACAAAGATTCCACCCTCCTCCTGCTGCACAAATGTCTGGAAGCAAAGAGAAAGTGGGGCTTTAGTGCATGAATGGCTAGGGCTGTTGATCAGCTGTTCCCCACCCTCACTCCATCCAGGAACTGATCAAGCTGCAAAATTAAGTGTAGGAGGCTAAACAATAAAATCTAAGAACTGTAAATTCAACCAATTTATGTTCCCGGGTAAATCTGAACATACATAGACAGTTCAGCTAAAAACCAGGAGCAACACAGATCTCACCCCCTCCCAATAATAGAAGGTTATTTTCCACTGAATATGTGGATTTGTCACCAATCCTTTAGTTTATATGCAATTAAAGATGAGGAATTTGTTTTGCATTCTTATTTCGTTTCTTTGTGGGTCTGAGCCTGCACTCCATGCAAGTTTTTAGTACACAAAGGAATGCAAAATCAGGTCTTGCATGTGCTGTTTTTAAATTAGCTTATCATAATGTTTGACATCATGCCAGAAAAACAAGTAATCCGATTGTACTTTCAAGTAATTCAGTTAGGATGTATACAGTTATTATGGTATTGTAATTTTTGCAGCATTAACAGGTATGCAATCACTGCATGATTTTTGATATTGGATATTTCAGCAGCTTCAAAGTTGTTTTATATTGAAAAGATCAACCATTTTGTGTTTTCAAAGTTAAAACTCTTTACCTCAGAAAATATATGTAAAACTTAAACTAAATGTAGCACCTCTATAATAAATAAAAATTACCCCCCCACTTGTCCACAAAAATGTTTGTGAAGTTCTGTAACAATATGATTCAACAGCTTTTAATGTAACTTGTAGAATGATCCCTCAAACCCATGAAAAACTGAACTGATACTGAAGATCCACATAGATCCTTGCCATAGGGTGGCCCTACCTGGATTACCCCCTCTGGCAGGCCATAATATGACATGCACATCTGCCTCAGTTTTCCCTGGGACTCCACCAGTGCAAAGTAACATTGTCTCTCTTAGCAAGAAATTCAACTGCTACAGCCCACAGATCCTCATAGTGAAACTTCTCAGAACCCCAAAGTAAAACTAAGTTATAATACAGCAACTCTTCAATCTCATTGAATGGTCACCAATTCCCCCTATGCCACCATCATCCACCAGAAAGTTATTAAGCACTCTATCATGGTCCCTTCTCCCTGAGAATTTTAAGAACCAGTTCTCTCCCACAAGTCTTCTCTGGTAGTCTCAGCTCAGGTCTCCTGTAACAGAGCTACCTGCAGTATTCCAGTCAGCCAGGCCATACTGCCTGCAGTCCTTTCCTGGCTCAGGGAACTGCCCTCCAGGACCAACCCCTTGTTCTGATCTCAGCTTCCCCTAACCAGATGGGTTCCTCCCCATCTTCCTAAGGGCCTCTGCACAAGTTCTCCTTTAGTCTGTCAGGGGATCACCAGCTCTGGCCAATAACAGCCTTTTGTTCTTCCCAATAGCTCACTGTAAGAGCTTTCCTCTGCTACTTCTTTCTGGGTGTCTCTTCTCCTCCTGAGGCAGCTTTCACCTGCCCTTCTCTGTCTCCCTCAGTCAATGGTCTTAGGCAGCTCTGACTCACCAGTTCTCACGTAACTTTTTCCAAGGGCCTTCCAAGCAGCTTTCATCTGACTTCCTTCAGGGACCTTTTTCATTTAGGCCCCAACCCAGGTGCCCTTTTTAAAGCCTAACTGGGGAGAAGAGGGGAAGGGAGTGAGCAACTTACCAGCCACAGGTGCATAGACCATTTCTTTCTTAAAGTGCCAATGTCACCTTAAGACAATTCTAAACTAGGTCCAGGTCCTTCAATGACAAAAACTCTTGTGGAAATTTGGACTCATGAGGAGTCCCATTGACATTAACTTCATTGGGACTAGGCAGCTGTATAAAGTTCTGCATGTGCGTAAACCAGGGGCCTTTAATGGTGTAGTTGATGCCACATATCAACACAGATATTATACATGGGACGATGATTAAATATACATGCACTACAATTCTGCATACTGTCTTTCCTACAAATTCTATCCCAAAATATTTACAGGGTTCTTGCGCACACAAGTCCGGTTAAATAGTTAGCAAGGTCATGAACCCACAAAGACTTATACATGCTTTTAAGTCAATAGGACTTTTCACAGTGTGTAACATTAAGCATGTAAGTAAATCATTGCATGACTGGGTCCTAAAATAACAGGGGGAAAGGAAAAACAAGTCACTGGGCTGGGAGTCTGGAGACCTGGGGTCTATTCCCAGTTTTGCCACTGACCTGCTGGGTGACCTTGGGCAAATCACTTCATCTTCTTTGTTTCCCTTCCCACCCTTTTGTCTTTCCTGTTTATTTAGACTGTAAGGTCTTTGGGGCAGGGACTTTTGTCATCATGTGTTTAGACAGTGCCTTGCACAATAGGCTCTACGCATTATTGTAATGCAAACAGTACATACAACTAATAGTCAAAGGAGAAAATATTGTTTTTCATATGATATTTGGAATGAGATGGAGAGCTGATGTGGCAGAGAAGGTAAAAACAGCTTGTTGTAGGCTTCTCCTCATCCCCATCCGACAGGGAATAATAATAAATAAAATAAAATAATTACTACTACTAAGAAACACATGCAACAGGGAGGCAGCAAGCAGTGTGGATGTAGCCGGCGGGGAGAAGAGTAGAGAGTTCAGGGACCTGGAACATAGAGAGATAACAGGAGGGAGGGACACTTGCCTGGAAACTGAGGTATGCCTGGCTCAGAGTGAGTTATTCTCCTCTGCAGGGCTTTTCCCTTCCTTTCTGTCTTTCCCCCTCCTTCCTCATCTGACTTTCTGTGGAAGGAGAGGAGGTGGCAGGGAAGTAGTTCTTCATGCTTCTGAAATGTGCTGACAATGTGTCCCCTCCCCTCTTTAATGGCTGATCCACTGGAGGATAATTGCCTGCTACTGCTACCAACTACTGGAGTAATTCCTGTAGCAGGGATTCAAACTGCTGAAAACCCAAGAAGTATATAGGCTGATGGGAAAGGGGTAATGCTAATCTTGTATAAGTATAGGAGGATCAGTCTTTTTACTTCTTGCTTCTTGGTTGGTGGGGATGAAAGCAGCCTGCTGCCATGAATTTTCCTTTGGGGTAGGCTAGCTAACAAATACAGAAGGGTCATTCTGCCAGAGGCTATTGCACTGAGAGTGGGAAGGATGGGAGGGACTGAGAGATGTCACTTCAAAACATAGGGGGGCATCAGGGAGGGGATTAGAGAGGGCTGTCATCTGGGAGACAGGCTGCATGGAGGTCATGGAAGGATTTAGGAGGGCAGTTTTGAACTTGATCCAGAAATGAATGAGGAGCCCATGAGGATGAAATTTATATGGTGATGTTTGTGTGGAAGAAAGCAAGCAGCCGCTTCCTCTGCATACAGGTGTCTGGAGGTCTTAATTTTAGGAGACCATATAGAAGAGAACTGCATTATCAAAGGAAGAGGAGATAAAGATATAGATAAGCAGAGCTGAAGCTGAGGCAGTGGGTTACATGATGTTACTGAGGTAGGGGGAAGGAGATTTCCCAGTATGGGAGATGAGGGAGTCTATCTGGAGAAGGTTAGTCAGGGAGGAGTCTCTAGAGGTGTCAAAGGGTAGGTATAGTTCTGTATCATCAGCATCCTCGTGGTAATTAAAGTTAAAAGTAGAAAAAACACCACCAAGGAGATACCAGAAAAAAGCAGAGCCCTGACAACTGTACCTTGTTGGTGACTCTAGTGGGGTGTGTCTTGTCTTCAGAGATGGAGAAAAAGCAATAGATATGGAATCATGTGAGCAGGACATGTATCCACACTGCTAAAACTACTATTACAATCAGCAACCTTCTTAGCAGTCTCTGCAGAGAACCCAAAGACTGAATGGTCAGAGAGACCTTACTCTTTCTTATCCCTGCAAGCTGTCTTGCCTGGTCAAGTGTTGAGGCACATTTGTGGGAAATGGTGGGACTTTTGTAACATCTGGTATAGTGAGACAAAGAACTTCATTCCCCAGTACACTAATAAATACACCTCTACTCCTATATAACACGACCCGATATAACACGAATTCGGATATAATGAGGTAAAGCAGCACTCTGGGGAGAAGGGGAGTGGTGCTGGGCGCTCCAGCGCATAAAAGCAAGTTCAATATAACGTGGTTTCACCTATAATGCAGTAAGATTTTTTAGCTCCCAAGGACAGCGTTATATCAGGGTAGAGGTGAACTGAATTCACAAGCAGCCATCCAAATGTGGCAAAACACTAATAAAGTTATAGGAAAAGCAGCTCATCACAATCAGGTTTAGAATTGGACTGGAACCAAAACTTCAGATCCAAACATTCCCAACAAGTTGTGAGAGTTCAGAGATGGATCCATACTTTGGCTTTCAGGCCCATCTTGCATTCTGTGCTTTTCAAAATTGACAAATGAGAGGTTTGCAGCATGGAAAGACACTGTAGATCTTAAATGATCAAAACAATGGGCTTTATTTGTAATATGTTATTCGTGTGTTTTTGAAGAAACACCACTTGCTGCATACAGATAGGTGTGCTGCTTCCTTTGTGACGAATGAGTGCAGAATCTGTTTAATACATGCTTTACATCCAAGCTTTCCCAATGCTTCTCCAAAGTTTATTTCTGCATCTTTATGAAATGTTAGATGGCTGCTTCAGAGCCATATACAAGGCCAGAGCATTCACTGGTGATGTCAACAGGCCTTCTGTTTCACCCAGCTGAAGTAATCAGATAAACTCAGCGTGAAGGAATAAAACTGAGCCAGAAGCAAAGCTAACGGTTAAATGAAGGCTAAGCCTGTGTTTCTCAAGCAAGCATAGAAGGCTTATTGGGAAGAGTTTGACTCTGTGGCAAAGCGCTCAAGGCAGCTGCACTCACCAGTACATTCAAGCTGTTGAACAGTAGACAGTAACTGCTTTCCCTAATCTTATTTTTGTAGGTAAGGACAACAATCATACTCAGAAATACAGGCACTCTCTTTCAGACTGGCAGTATATGCAAATCCCAGTGTAAGGGTCACACTTGCAGATATATGCATGTGCCCAAGAAAACAGAAAATGTTCTATTTATAACCTCCTCAATTAGTGATTTTCATACACAATAAATAGACTATAAGCCCTTTGAATTGTTCTGCAAAAGGAAACCTCCTGAGAACTAGGGACTTGGCTGTTGGGAAAAAGGATGGGTCAATGAGGGTATCAATAAATGGAAAAGTTGGAGACACACTGTCCATAGAAACACAGAAACAAATCCTGTGCTGACTGGGTCCTGGCAAAATTTATCTTTCGCTGTAAGCTGATTTGGCCCAGGCAGTATTGTTAGTGTATATTTAAAAGGCTCTAGATAAATATCCCCTGCACAATCTCAACTGTGTGCACTTCTTGTATAATGAGCCCATTTCTAGAGCCCAACTTACTTAGGCAAAAATCCCATTGTGTTCAGTGAGAGTTTTATCCAAATAGGAGTCACAAGATCTGGCCCCGTATTTAGACACCAACTCTCAGATCTTCGAAGATATTTAGGCATCTAACTCCATGATCATAAAGGTTCCTGCTGGTCTTAAAATCTATTAAACTGTGAACATAAAAGGTTGCATAACTTCAGTGGGATTGCATGGGGCTAAGTGGGGGCAACTTTGGCTCTAGCAGTTGGTCCTGAATGGTCAAAACTAAACTCAGGTGAACTGCCAATGGGGCTCTGAGATCTGTCTGCAAGCATCTAGCTTTATTCTGGCTGCTATTTTTATATCTACAATTGTTAGCATGGGATATTAAATTCAGAGTATGTGATGAAAGAAAAGCAAGAACATTAGATGACAAAAGAGAAGCTCTTCTATTTAAAATAATTTTTGCTCTCAAATCTATTTCTCTTCAGAGGTTTTTTTTTATTTAGTCTATTTATTTATTTGGCCACCTTTAATCAGGGATTGGATTGGGTCTCTGAGGATTGCTCTATGTTTCTATGCCAGGGAGTTTGAGAAATAGTGCAGCACGTTACTGAAAGTTGTTCTTACGGGAAAGGAATATTGATTGCCTTAGCTACCCATGAACAATCTTGCTCGCTCTCATCTTTTAATAAAGGAGAAAGAGAGACTGGACCAAAGCTGATGGCATATTTACCTTCATGAGTTTTTTAAAAAAAGTTAATTACTGCTTGGAGCAAGTTGGTATGGCTGTCCTGAGCTGTCTTTTATTAGTAGTCCCCTTCATTAATTTCCCTTGCTGGATTTGCTGCTAATAGCTGCTTGGTCCCAGACAGCACAAAGCAGCATCTGTGCCATTGAGCAGAAAAGCGGGAGTCAGGCAAAGGGGGGTGGGGGTAGACGCCGTTTACAAATCAACCCTTATTAACATGATGGCCTACCCTAGGGGAACTGCATCCCTCAGCCTCTAGCATCAAGCACAGCAGTTTAGACTTCAACTTTGCTAATATCAACTGGTGCTCCTGAACTAAGGAGAGAGACAAAAACCACCTCTTGCATGACTGTGCAAGTTATATAGAGCAACCAACTTTTAACGTCGCTGGACTCATTAGTTTGGTTGATTATTTTTTTTAAAGATGGGGACGGGAAGAAGGAGATGGTTAAATACAATAAAGCAGATGTAATAATACACTCACGTTGAACAATATAATAATCAGTCATGCCTCCCCGACAAAAAAAAAAATAAAAAAAAATCAGATCCTCAGTTGTCCTGTTTTTATATGGGAATGAAGGACAGACAATACAGCTTTGAAAACAGCTATATTAGTTACTGTTATGGAGCCAACTCCTGAAGACCTTAATGTATGTCTACACTGGCAGTTACAGCACCGCTCAGTGCTGAAGAGAAACCACTGTTATGTGTTCACACTGACAGCTGCCTGTGCAATAGCGTGTTCACACTTGTGGCACTTGCATCTGTATTTGGAACATTGCACTCTGGGCAGCTATCCCACAGAGCATTTCTTCCTCTTCTGCCGCTAAGAGTTGTGGGAAGGTGGAGGGGGCGTGGGGCATTTTGGGTCCTATCCCAATGCCCCGTGATGCATTGCTTCACATCCCAGCAATCCTTGTGCTTCCATCCACATTTGGCGCCATCTTTCAACAGTTTGTGTACTATGCACTCTGCCGCTTCGTGCTGCAGGAATGGATCCCAAACTGCTGACCAGTATGCTGCTCACTCTCACTAACACATCATGAGTGTCAGTGGAGTTATCCCTTAAACTACAAAAGCAAGAGGAGTTTGACACTGGTCTTGCCACATGTAGTAGCTACAACATGAGATTGCTTGTGGCATTCACGGAGGTGCTGACCACAGTGGAACGCTGCTTTTGGGCTCGGGAAGCAAGCACTGAGTAGTGAGATCACATCGTCATGCACGTCTGGGATGACAAGCAGTGGCTGCAGAACTTCTGCATGAGGAAAGCCACATTCATGGGATTGCTTGAGGAGCTCGCCCCAGCCCTGTGGTGCAAGGATACGAGAATGAGAGCTGCCCTGCCATTGGAGAAGCATGTGGCAATTGCACTGTGGAAGCTGGCTACTCCAGACTTCTACCAAATGGTCGCTAACCCTGTCCTGGTGGGAAAGTCAACTGCTGGACTCGTGTTGACAGAAGTCTGCAGGGCCATTAATTGCATCCTGCTCCAAAAGACTGTGACACTGGGCAATGTGTGTGACATTGTGGCTGGCTTTGGACAAATGGGCTTCCCTAACTGTGGAGGAGTGATAGGTGGCACACATATTCCAATTCTGGCACCAGACCACTGAGTGCGTTAAGCGGAAGGGGTATTTCTCAATGGCTCTCCAGGCACTTGTGGATCACTGTGTGAGTTTCATGGACATTAATGCAGGCTGATCTGGAAAGGTGTATGATGCATGCATCTTTCAGAACACTGGCCTGTTCAGGAAGCTGCAAGCAGGGACTTTCTTCCCAAACCAGAGGATCACCGTAGGGGAAGTCAAAATGCCCATCGTGATCGTGGGAGACCTTGCCTACCTCTTAATGCTGTGACTTATGAAGCCATACACAGGGCACCTTGACAGCAGCAAGGAGTGGTTCAACAACAGGCTGAACAAGCACAGAATGACTGTTGAGTGGGCTTTTTGCTGTTTAAAGGCTTGCTGGCACTGCCTAAATGGAGGCTGGACCTGGCCAATGACAATATTCCTATGCTTATAAGTGATTTAAGGGGTGGGGCTCACGGTTGGTCATCTGAGGGCAGGGGAGTACAGTTCAAACTGATGATCAGAGAGGAGAGAACAGACATCGTGGGACACCACCCGGAGGCCAATCGCAACACTGTAATCATCATGGTGTCTACATTGGCACCATGTCACTGTACCCTGGCACAGAAAGCTGTACGCCTCTTGTTGGGGTGTTGTTTTTTTTTTACAGCACTGCAACTGCGCAGTTTCTGTGCACTAAGTGGCTTGGCAGTGTGCACACCTCGGAAGTTACACCGCAGAAAGCTGCTTTACTGCACAGAAACTTGCAGGTATAGCAGGGCCGGTTCTAGCAATTTTGCCGCCCCAAGCATGGCAGCATGCCGCGGGGGGTGCTCTGCTGTTTGCCAGTCCCACGGCTCCATCGGACCTCCTGCAGGCTTCCCTGCGGGGGGTCCGGTGGTCCCGTGGCTCCAATTGACCTCCCGCAGGTGTGCCTGCGAATGCTCCATCGGAGCCGCGGGACCAGCGGACCCTCTGCAGGGACGCCTGCGGGAGGTCCACCGGAGCCGCCTGCTGCCCTCCCGGCAACCGGCAGAGTGCCCCCCGTGGCATGCCAGCTCAAGCACGCACTTGGTGCGCTGGGGCCTGGAGGCAGCCCTGAGGTGTAGACAAGGCTTTAGTCAGGACCAGATTTTGCTCCCCTGATGCCTGTTGTGGCATCTAACTGAAATAGTGGTCCCAGTGAAGTAAAAGGGATTAATCACAGAGTAATGGTCTACTCAACAAGAATATGGCCCTCAGGTTGTAATCAGGCCTCCCTCAAGCAAAATTAGCATTGCTTCCCCAATGCCACAGATTTACGTCTTTCAGTATGGTATTTTGTATTATCAGGCATGCATTTCTAGATTGTTTATTCACCCATTTGGTGAGCCTGAGACATGTAAGATTGAAGTCTCAGGGAGGGATGAATTAAGACATTCTGAGCAGTGTGGGCACAGCGCAGTCTAGAGCTGTCATGGGCCCACCCCCATGCTGTGGCAATGGTGCTTAGGCAATGGCCCCCCATCCCTTCTTGGGGTGGCAGAAGCTTTTGGAATCTAGATGAATGGGGCAGTTCACACCTCTAGGAACTATTGGTCTATTGTTTCAGGCTGCCTGCAGACTCAGGCAGGCATCACTTCTATTTGGCTCATATTCAACTTTTCTTTGAATTCATGAGAGCTGGAGACACTTTTTTTAAAGTTGTTTCTGAGCTCATCATAGGATTCATTTAAAACATGTACATTGAGTGTAATCTACAAATAATATATTTGTTGGATTTATTGAATCCATTTAAAAATAGATTGTGACAGAAAGAGGGGATGAAAGTGGATTTAAAAGATAGGTGACATTATTAACGTTATTTTTCGTTGTGAAAAGTCAGTCTTTTCCATTGTAATATTAATTCCACCTTTGTTTGAAATATTCCTGGAACTCTCCATTTCATTTATTGTTGCAGTGGCTGTCTTGTTTTTTCCCCCTTAATAGCAAAGTTACCGGAAAAACTCTCCTTTAACTTTTTGAGGGCTAGATTTTGCTTTCATTTCTTGCCCTGTGCACAGGGCAATGCATCAGTGCACCCCCTCCCGCCAGAAACAGCACAGGGGTGGGCAGAGGCATGATTCCTTCCGAACTTCTCCATGTTTCAGGTTGGGAGTAGAAACTTGATCCTCTATTCAAATAGTAAACTATTACCCAGGCTGAGCTGGCTCAACTGTTCTGGCTGGTGCATTAAGGGGGAGCCAAGGCTCTGGCCTTTCCCCTCTCCTCTCGTTTTCTGACCTCCTGCTTTGGATGGGTAGGTAGCTGGCATGATGGTGCGTGCAGCAACAAATATACCTAAAAAGCATGTATTTTTCTTGGCTAGTATTTGATTTATCTCCGGATGAAATAAAGGTACCAGATTCTGGTGTGACTCACCTGCTGTGCAATGCTATTGAGGCCAGTGGGCAGCAGCGTATTATGGTCTAGGCCAACAAAGCCTAGGGCTAGGGTGGCAAATTTGCAGGGCAAGCAAATTTGCTCATGCCCTCTCTCCAACTCTGCCCCTTCCCCAAATCCCCAGCCCACCTCCTCCTCCAGGTGCGCCGCACCTCCCTCCTTCCTCCCAGGCTTGATGTGCGAAAGTGCTGGGATGGAGGGAGAAGCAAGTAGCGGCGCGATCGGAGAAGGCAGAGGTGAGCTGGGGCCTGTGGGCGCGGGAGTAACCCAGGGGGGCCGGGAACCGCTCCCTGCCCCAGCTCTTCTCCACTCCACTGCTGCCATCTCCTGAGTGTGCTGCAACTCCCCTTCCCTCCCAGGCTTGCCGCGCAAAAGCGCTGGAAGGGAGGGAGGGAGGGAGAAGCGAGTATCGGCGCACTCGGGGGATAGTGGAGGTGACCTGAGGCAGGCAGGCACGGGGAGTAACTCTTCGAGGGGGGCAGGGAACCGCTCCCTGCCCCACCTCACCATCACTCCACCTCCGCCATCCCCCAAGCGCGCCACAACTCCCCTTCTCCTCCCTCCCTCCCAGGCCTGTCGCGAGGGAGCGGAGGTGAGCTGGCGCGGGGTAGGAGGGCCAATTTTTTGGGGGCCTAGGGGTGGCAAATTTGTTAATCCACCACTGCCAGCGGGGGGGTTATGGGATATACAGTAAGTTAGGACAGGATTACCCTTGAAGTTACCACGTTAAAATATTCTACTCCCTGATCCATATGCAGATATTGATACTTATTTCTGATCTCTCTGCTCTCTGCATGCCAATCTCCCCTCAATGTCAACAGGAGCTCAATCACTGACCGTATTCACCACCATATAGATCTAAGAGCCAGACTTAGCCCTTATGGAGGTGATGGAGAAGCAGCTGATGTCCTGCTCATCCATTCAGTAAGGATTAATCCCAGGCTATGATATCCCTTGCTTTGAATAATCAGTGACCAGAGACATAATCTAACTAAGGAATTAGAAGGCAAACCAGATTAAAATAAAATCTATTCCACTCTAGTGCAGCTGTGGTCATTCTGGAGGGGTGGTGGGCTTTGTAGAAACAAAAGAGTGATTGAAAGTGATGGGAAACCTCAGCAGAAACATTAATTTTCTGCTCTTGGTATCTCCTGTGAATATTCAGTGTCTGCTCCTGCTGCCATTGAATTCAAAGGGAGAGTTGCTATTGTCTTTAAGAAGAGCAAGTTTCTGTTTGAGCCCTCTCTCCCATCTCCCTCTATTCCTGTGAATGAGAAACTGATCATAAAGGCACCCATATGAGACTTATCCAGATAAAGTCAATTGAAATGCGTAGCTAAGACCAGACAGTCAGTGAGCAATAACTGCACTGTGCTGAGGCCAGAGTGTGCTCCATGAGGCTCTGCAATTCCAGAGGGGATAAGGATTTGCATTCTCTGTACTGCACTGTGGCCAGTTCAGCAAATCCATTATAAACATCCAGCGTAATCCTGGTTTTCTGTGAAGGAGCAGCCTTCACACGGTTGGAGTGCATCACGTGGCAGGGGGATTGGATGGAGGGACTGCACAGTGGGCATTGTTCTAGGAGGCTTGTCTGGAAATGCTCTTCCTCAGATAGGCAGCAGTTGCCACTGAGTGCCTCTACAGTGCACTGCTGCTGGGATCTAACTCATTTAGCCTCCCCTTCCCCTTGCAGATGGACTCCGTGATGATGCATCATAACTGATTTAACCGAGGCAGTGTTTAATCCAAAGGAGAACACAGGTCCTCCAGCTACATCCTGCCCCCTCTTCTGTTAAATAATTAACACAGCTTTCCTTGTAACTGTCACCCCAGATTCCTGCTTGCTGAGAAACTACAGCAATACACGCATTGATGTATTTGCCATCCATGTGGAGAATGAAGGCTATTCAGAGGAGGAATGACAGCTACAGGCTGGTGGCATGCAGGCTCTGGAGTTAATGTTGCCACCTGGAACCTTTTAACTTCATCTGCAAACAATTTTCAGTGTTTCAGCAATATTACTCAAGTGATTTTAAACCAATCTGTTAGAGACACAAGGAGCCAATGAAAAAAAGCTTCTCTCCAGTAGAGTTTTTGGATATTATTTTTATGGATGGGTAATATTACCACTCTAGCACTCCCTGGGGACTGTTTCAGAGGCTTGGGAACAGCCCTGCTGCTGCATTGTTCAAGGTGTCGGCCTCCTTGCAGGGGGCAGTTAAAGTACTCCAAACAAAAAGGCAGGCTGCTTCCACTGCCGACAAAAAGCACAATCCTACACAACTGGGAAGCCAAAGGGGGGTGGGTGAGGAATAGGAAAAAATACAGGCGCTTCCTTCACCTGCCTGACAGCCTGTCTGGGCAAGGCTCTCAAGCCGTTTCACCAGGCAGCAGCCCCAGCTTCCAAGGGCTGGGGAGGCAATGAGGTCCAATCCTGCTCCTTCAGAACACGCACGCTCAGCCGCACTAAGCAGTGATCCTCCCTTTTAAGGACATGACCATCTCCAGGCTTGACAAGCTTCGCAGGTGCTTGCTGGGTTGAGGCTCACTGTGCCCAGTGGAGGTTTTTAACCCCTTCCTGACAAGAGTGGGGATTTGCCTCACTACAAGAAGTAAGAGCTGAGGAGTCTCAGGGATCAGTGTCTAAATTTATGTCTCTGGATCAAAAAGTGTGTAGGTTACCTAAAGGAGTGCACCATCTTGAATTAAAAAATGCATATGGCTGCCACACAGCTGGAGAGATCTCTCTGAATGCATTGTTGACACCAATGTGAAAGACTCTGAGCGATGTCTCAGGCCAGGAGAGAAGAGGGCAAACATTTATATAAAGCTACTAAGGCAATTTTATTCAATAATGAATCATTAGAAGAGAAAGATTCTGGGCTCTGCAGAGCCCTTTTTACACAGGAAATGTCCCACAGCACTCTGCAGTTATGTTAAATGCTGGTAGTACAGTGGAAGTGTTCATTGCCTCCACTACCTTCTTGCTGATAGTTCCTCCTAAGCCATGGAATCTGCTGCATTTTGGGACATCCTAGTTGGCCAGGCTGTTAGATTTGCCCCATACACTTTATAAAAAGCACCAGGAGATCCCCAGTCTCCACCTGGATACACAGAGAGAGACAGAAGTAGAAGGGACCACATCTCCTTGGAAGGACAGAAAGATCTCTTCACCTACCACAAACGCCTGACAGCACCAAAGTGTAAGCACTGAGTATAAACCCAATCCCTTGACTGTTACTTGAACCAGGCCGAGAAGAGAGAATATTTTCTTCTCTCCCTGCTCAGACCTAATTTCCTTATGAGTCAAATGACAACATTCTATAGAGACCAAAACACAGGCCACAGAACAGCTTTTGTAGAATGATCATACCAGCACTTATATAGTGCTCTGGATCTTCAAAGTGCAATATAAACATTAACTAACTAAGCCCACAGCACCCTTTGACAGAGGCAATTTATCATTCCATTAATAGGTAAGAAAATAATTGAGACTCAGGTTAAGTGATTTTCCCAAGGTGTCGTAAGTCAATAGCAGAACTGGGATTTTTGGTCACTAGGTCCAAACTAAATCTGTAACCTAGAAATGAAATGCTCTATAGCCAGCACCCACCCATGAGTCATCCAATCCCTGTCAACTCTATAAATAAATAAAATGGATAGTTGCAGTTTCCTGTAATTCAAGTTGCTGCCTGCTGCCGTTCTGAGCCTAATTCTGATGACACCCTGATTTTACACTGTTATATCTCAATTGCTTTACCTGGAGTTACTTCTGATTTACACTGGTGTGAGATCAGAATCAAGCCCTAGGCCATAGTGGCTTTGAACAGTGAAGCCTTGCAAGGAGAGCTCCCAATAAAGGAAAATCCACCTGGAGGTGGTTTCAGTAGCACAAGGCACCCATAACCCCCACACTGGTGGGGCAGGAGGAGGGGCCCTGCAGATGGCCAATGCAGCCTCAGAAATGGACAGCATTATGCTATTCAGTAGGCCTGGCCAGGGCTCCTAGGATTCAGCACATAACCAGGGAGCCTCCACCAGGAGGGCCCCTTTGGAGCCCTGGTCACAGGTTATAATGTCCCCGCCCAGGGGTGAATCCTCCTGGGTTTAGGTGGTGTAGTTTGTACCCCCTTGTGCTAACAGCAGTGACTTGATTTCCGATGGGATATTTGTTATTTGTAACTAGTCACTGGACTACATTACAAGGGAAGCAGCAAAACTGACCAGGCACAAAGTGCTGTGCAATGCCCAAAGGAACCCAACTAACACAACTGAGCAGCACTTGGCAATCCAGGTGATTTGCCATTGTTTAGGCTGCCAGTAACCCTTGTAGCTTGTCTGGCAGGTGGTCATTGCCACTAGCTACAGAGTGACACACTAGCTGCTTCTCATTAAAGGGCTGTAGTAACTGTAGTAATTGATGCTTATCCGTGACTCCTGTAATCCTGAGTTCCCTGACTCAGAAGTCTTGCACCAAAATAAACAACAGACAGACCATTACAATGTGTCCTTATTGCAAACAACCACTGTCAGGAAGATGTGCTGAAAGAGCAGGCTGCTGAGGCTACCTTTCTTAAAGCCAGCTCACTGACAGCTGAGTCAGGCTGCTTTGTTACTGCTAACTCAAAGGCAACCATCAGCTAGAAACCCACTCAGGGTTAACCAGGGCAAAGAGAAAGCCCATTTTCGAACACTCAGGGAACCACAGGAAGAAAACTACAAACTTTGGTTTTGACCTCACCCACCGGATACTTGTTGAAAATGGATATAAAATGTTGGATCATCTCCTTGTGGGCCAGGTTCTGATTTCTTCCTCAGCACGTAGCATCTCAGTATTCTACTCCTCAAAGCGATAACACTGAAGTAATTGGGGCTACGCATGGAGCGATGGACTATTCAGAGTTAATAATGGGATCAGACTCCGGCTTTGTGTGGTTTAGGTTACACAGCATCTCAGACAAAACTGGGACCCAGTTAAAGGGCCTGATCCAAAGCCTTCTGGAGCCAACAGAGAGAGACACATGAAAATACAACCTTCTATAATGATGTGATGGGCATTCCATCTTTTATAGTGCACTGGGAAAACTCAGTAAAATGGTGTCATGCACATTTGTTTTCCTAATGATTTATGACAAACACTGGCATATGTGGGCCTTTTTATGGTGAAAAGATACAGGTATAATAAGGGTTTGTAATGTTAGAATAAAGAGATACTGCTAACTTGCTTAAGATTTACAATTTAGATTTTTGTTAAGAAAAAAGCTTTTTATAAATCTCATAAATAGCAAAAAATCATTTTGTAAAAATGTAAATGAAAAGATTTATTTGTTTTTGGTTTCTCTGTAACAGCCCCTCGGAGCAGAAATGTGAGTAAATGGTTATGGTGAAATTCCTTCCTCCATCACAGGCTTCCTTTGGAAGTCCTTGTGAGAATCACTGCAGACAATTATCCGCAGGGATAATTATACTTGCCCCCATCACAGGGGTATTTTGAGGATAAACACATTAACGACTGTCAGGTGCCCAGATACTAATCTAATGGGGGCCATATAATTACATGAGATGGATAGACTGTGAAAGAAAACAATTCCATTGTTTTAATACATGACAAGCAAAAGTGAAACTGACTAAACATAGTGAAAATGATCAGTTTAAT
Source organism: Chelonoidis abingdonii (assembly GCF_003597395.2). Taxonomy (NCBI): domain Eukaryota; kingdom Metazoa; phylum Chordata; order Testudines; family Testudinidae; genus Chelonoidis; species Chelonoidis abingdonii. The sequence goes on from NC_133773.1 coordinate 29,134,572, forward strand.
TTTACTGTCTACCAGAGTGAAATCAAAAAGTAAAACAAATAATATAACAAGTAAATTAGCTATTTAAAATGCTGTCAGGTTTAATTATTAAAAATGTTATTAGTGCTGATAGTTACTAGGCATGACAGTGTTAGTTGCTTATAATTTATTAGGACCCTTCAACCAATCTGAGAAAATTAAAAAAACACCCTATAGAGTTATGCAAAAAGGCTTTAATGTAACATTTTTGCAGCCTATTAATTCCTGAAACCTTACTAGCTTTTTTTCCTTCAAATTCTATAGCTGTATTTTCCAGAAGCACTAACTCGTGTGCACACAACTTTTGTCACTAGGTTAAATCCAGCATTTTACTGTTGCAGACAATCCTCTTCTTTATTGGCTGTGGTACAAGCTAACTGACTTAATCTTCCCAGTAACACGTGAGTTTTCATGTATAATTTTAATCTGTGAAACACTGGAGCTGAGTGTACTGTCACATGCCGATTTTACTTTTCTATGAGAAAGTGACTCCCGGGCTCAATGATGGATTGTTTGCTCTTTTTTAACAACAGGCAAGACGGTGAATGCCCTGGGGTGATAGACAGTGTGCAGTGGGAATGAGAGCAAATCTGATGGCCCAGTTCAAGTTCACCTGACAAAGCTGGAGCAGTCTGCAAGCAGCATTCTAGAAAGGATTATTCACACTAGCATTATATTTTTGAATGCATTTTTTCCCTGCGCAGCTGCACAGCTCCCCAACACTGAAGGTTTATGCACCATAATAAAGAGATTTAATTTTTTTCTCTTGCTTCCACTCCCTACAACTACTTTTCCTTGCTCTGTGCAATTATAGGGCATCTGTATATCCAAACAACTCAGTACAAACATCATCTTGAAAACAATAGAACTAAACAACAGTAACAAAAAGCCTGAACTCTCTACTGGCTGGAGAAACAAAAGCTGATGGTTTTGTTAAGCCTAGCTGTGTACTGGGTGTCTGATATTTTTATGGACCTTTAGTACCCAGTTTCCTTCCCCCTCAAGATGGGAGGGGGGGAACCCTAAACAATATGAACCAGATGCCTTTCTGGGACAGGATATTGGAACTTTAAGACATATTTTGGCTTGTAAAATATTGTATTTTAGCTAAAGAAAGTCTTGAACTATAGATTTAGCAGGAAAATCAAACACCTTTTATTCATGTTTTCACATTTTGCAAAGTCAGAGGTGTTTGATTTTAGCTGGTGGGGCAACTCCCTGAGAAGCAACAAATGTTGCCCCCCATCCAAGAGGTTGTTCCACATGGGTGAACCCCCCAAACCTGCACAGAGCCCCACTGAATTTGATGAGGTGCCACATGGAGACAGGGCCGAACTGCATGGAACTATACGCAGGATCAAGGCCTTTAGCTGGTTCATAGATACGACTATTTAGCACTTACTAGACATCTCATTGGCATCTTCAAAGCACTATATGAACAGTAATAAATTAATCCTCACCAAGCCTGCGTAGCAGGTATTCTCCTCATTATGCAGATGTGGAAACAGAGCCATGAAGAGGTTAATTGACTTGAGTAAGGCCATACAGCAAGTCAGTGGAAGAACCAGGAATAAAACTCAAGAGTGTCTGAATCCTGCATTGCAGCCACGAGTAAGTGAAGGACCCACAGAAGAGCTCACAGAAGAGTTTGGCCAATGATCTGAATGCAGGGCCGGCGCTTCCATTTAGGCGACCTAGGCGGTTGCCTAGGGCACCAGGATTTGGGAGGGCGGCAATTCGGCGGCGGGGGGTCCTTCCACGCTCTGGGTCATCATCGGCAATTCTGCGGCGGGTCCTTCACTTGCTCTGGGACCCGCCCCCAAAGTGACCCGAAGACCAGGAGCGCGGAAGGACCCCCCCGCCACAGAATTGCCGTCAACGACCGGGAGCGCAGAAGGACCCCCGCCTAGGGCGCCAAAAAGCCTGGCGCCGCTTCTGCCTGAATGCATTGAACACAGTTTGTCTGGCTACTTCACAGACAGAAGAGGCTTTAAGCGCTTTCTACGAGGTCAATCACATCACCAGCAAAGGAGCACTAAGGGTGAGTCTTCACAGCACCATTAGCTCAAGCTATGATCTGAGTGTTAATACTCAATCAATTCCTGCCCCCACACAAATATCTTTAGCTCAATTGAGACATACCCTCAAGGAGGGTGTGTTGAAGCTGGAGGGATAATGCCGCTATATACACAGTGGGGAATGTAACAGCTCGAGTTACAACTCATCAGTCTGTGCTGCTAATCCAACCACTCTGTGCAGCTCCAGTGTTGTTCTGAAGGCTAGCTTGAGTGTAGTAACTTGAGTGTACTAACTCGAGCTATCTGTTGCAGTGAAGACAAGCCCTACAAGAAAACTAATGCAGATAAAGCCTGACATTTTCTGCCCCTTGAATACATCCCCGACGAGTTTCTGAGAAGGGAATGACATAACTGCATTTGCTACTTTCCAATTCTCCAGGTGGTAGCTCACAAAAGTCCAAGAAGGTCACATCCATGAATTACAAGTATTGGTCTAAAAAAAAAAACCCAACAAAAGATTGTTTCATAAAAAGTAAAAAGCGGCAGCTGCCTCCACCCAGGGTAAGCACTATTGAAGCCTGCGGACAGCACGCATACCACAGGACATTCAAAGACTGCGGAGTGTTAAAAATCAGGGGTTCTTGGAGTATATTATAGAACCATGAACAATTACAAAAGTGAAGATAAAAATGAATGAAATAAAGAGGAAATGTTCAAAGCAGCAGCTGCATGTACATGCAATACTAAAACATGTCCCCAGCACAGCCAGCAAACATGTGAAAGCTCCAAAAAACGTCTTTGGGGTGTGGGTTGAATTAAATTGAGTATTCTTGGGGGCAGAACAGTAGGGTAAGTGACACTGGCTGTTGAGGGGGTTACTGTGAAATTACATTTCCTGAACCCCAGAATATCACCAGACATTTCTGCTTCAGTCGCATAATTTATGTTGACAGAAGAAACCCCAAAATGCTAAGGCATCAAACCCACTCTGTGGGAAAATACAGTTTTATATTACTGTCTGTGAGCCAGGGTCACAAAATCAGGGACATGAAACTATCGTCAGTCGACAACAGAGCTCCCACTGATGATAATGATCGTACAAAGGGTGAACTAGGAATATGTCCACATCATAATTAAACTTCCAGAGACCAAGACAACTCTTTAGAATCAATGCAAATTTTTCCATTCACATTAATGGGAGATAGCTCAAACACGTAGCTAGTAAAATTGCTAGTGCATTCAGCATCAGTCAGTAGGAAAATTCTGCAGGATACTTTTAGGACTGTCTCTATGTCTGCCATTTATTTATTTAATTGTTTGTACGTGCAATTACCTAATTTGCATGCATGACTGCAGAAGATATATGTGCAAATTATGTGTGCAATTGCAAGCCTAAATTATCCACCGATGTGTTTCTTCCTGCCTCATTACGCTTCAGAGTTATCATTATACTGCTCTGAATTAGGGCAGTTCATAACTTTCTTAGAGTTGGTGTTTCAGGTTTATCTAGGCTAGTGCACAGGGTCACTGTACATTGGAAAGTCTATTTTCACAACCAGGAGAAGCAGAATCTTAATTTTTATACGATATTCTTATATTCTGCAGAAATCCTAATACATCATGGTGTGGATAGATATATTAAGCATGTAGGGAGTTTGACATCTTCATTCTTTATAGAGTTAAATCAAGAGTCATGTTAGAAATGAAAGCAGAGGAAAAAGGGAAGTTAGAGCTGTAGACAAGGGAGAGAAGATATTCTTTCAGGGTGGATCTGAAAACAGCTAGGAGTTAAGTAGAGATTTCAGGAAGGCACTTCCAGATGACATGAGCTACAGATGACAGATTCTTACACCATCAGTGACAAGAGAGTGCAAAGTATCACAGAAGTTAGTGTTAGATGAGCACATGGGTATAGAATGTGACTTTAGGCCAGGGGCGGCTCTAGCTTTTAGCTGCCCCAAGAACAGCAGAACGGATTCAGCGGCTTGCCTGTGGGAGGTCTGCTGGTCCCACAGCTTCGGCGTACCCACTGCCGAATTGCCACTGAATCTGCAGGACCAGTGGACCTCATGCAGGTATGCCACCAAAGGCTGCCTGACTGCCGCCCTTGCAGGGACCGGCAGGGTGCCCCCTGTGGCTTGCCGCCCCAGGCACGCGCTTGGAGCGCTGGTGCCTGGAGCCGCCGCTGCTTTAGGCACTGCCCTGAAAATTGCGTAAGCTGCAGTCCCCAGGAGACATTGTGACTCTGTGGCTACGTCCACACTATGAGCTAGGTCGGTGATGCCCAGCTCACATATGCATATGAGTGCTAGCTCTCATCTGAGCTAGGACACTAAAAACAGTAGTGTAGCCGCAACACTTTCAACAAAAATAAATTCAACATTTCAACAAAATTCAACAAAGACAAATGTAAGGTGCTAGGGAAGAGAAAACAAATGCACAAACACAGAATGGGGGATAACTAGCTTGACAGCAGCACTGCTGAGAAGGATCTGAGAGTTGAGGTGGATCACAACCTCAACATGGGTCAACAATGAAATGCTGTTGCGAAAAAAGCAAATGCAATTTTGGGCTGCATTAACAGAGGCATAGCATGCAAGTCACAGTACCACTCTACTCAGTGTTAGTTACACCTAAGCTGGAGTGCTGTGTCCAGTTTTGGTCACCGCTGTATAGAAAGGATGTAGAGAAACTGGGAAGGATCCAGAGGCAAGCGACAAAGATGATTAAAGGAATGGGCTGCCAACCATATGAGCAAAGGCTGAAGGAACTGGGTAAGTTTAATTTGGAAAAGAGGAGATTAAAGTGGGGGGGGCTGATAGCAGTCTTCAAATACTTGAAAGGCTGCCATAAAAAGATGGAGAAAAATTGTTGTCTCTTGCCAGAAAGGGCAGGGCAAGAGGCAATGGGCTCAAACTATAGCATGGCAGATTTAGAATAAATCTCAGGAAAAACTTCCTAACTGTAAGAACAGTAGACAAAGGAACAGACTGCCTAGGGAGGCTGTGGAAGCTCCTTCACTGGAGGTTTTCAAGAAGAGGCTGGAGAGCCACTGAGTCTTGGATGGTTTAGACACAAGTCCTGCATCTTGGCAGGGGGGTTAGACTAGATGACCCTTGCAGTCCTGTCTATCCCTATGGCTCTGTGATTCTATGAAGAGCATAGGCAGTAGCAGTGCTGCACTAGCTGCCCTGAGTACAAACCCAGCTGAAACCTGTGGGTATGTATATGGGGCTGTGAACACGTGCTGCTGCTGCCTGTGCTATGGCAGCAAACTACTATGTTTAGAATGGCAGCTCAGATGAAAGCTAGTGTGAGTACATCCCCATGGGCTTGGAATCACATCCCTAGCTCACAGCGTAGACCCAGCCAGAGACACCCCTCCGAGAAACAATTTCTCCCGTGTCCTCCTTGGTACCAGCAGCAAATTTAATCCACCTCTGCCAGCTCAGCCACCTTCCACCACCAGCTCCAAGGAGCAGTCGCACCATGTAAAGCTAGTGTAAGTTGGATCAAAATGAGCCCCCACATGTTTAGGACAGCAGGGAATGCCCTAAACCCACCCACATCTACTTGGCAGACAAAAATAGCAAAAACAATTTTCTTACAGAGCAACTCGCCATCACTTATGGCTTGTCTCTCTGAAGAGTTAATGTGCAGCAACCTAGGTAGTAAATCTACAGCACAACTAGCCTGCAATGCACTGACTGACTGCGTGGATCCTACTACAACATGCTATGATTTCAGTACAAGTTTCACAGCAACGATTGCAGGATCCATGCAGTCAGTCGGCTGGTGCATCACAGATGTACATTCCAGCTTGCTACATGCTAATTCTCTGCATAGACAATCCTTTACTATATAACTATACTTGAGTTTACTTGATAAAGGCAAATAGCTCCCTTCACACTTCAGCGAGACTACTTGTGTGAATAAAGGTTACAAGACTGGCCTTTAGATTTGTGGCAGCCACAGTTCCATGAGAGGCTGTTTTGTTTTTAAGACAGAACTATCAGGCCGGTAGGAAAGTCTCCTGTGAGCACATTAACACAGATGTGAGCTCAGTCCAGCCATCCTTCCTCGGGCAAGGCTTCCTTTGGCTTCAGCAGCAGTTCTGCCTGTATAAGGGCTGCAAGGTTTGCTCTGTGGCTAGCACAGTTGAAACTGCCATTTTACAATGTAAGCAAGAAAATACACAGCTCAGGTCTGAGAGAAAGAAGCTATGTTTTTATCACTTTTTGTTTCAGTAACACAGCATGTCAACACTGAAAAAAGTTTCTGAAAATCATAAATACAAGTAAACCCAAATACCTGAAATAACTATACCAGATCCTGACTACACCCTCTTCCTTAGAATACTATCTCCTAATAGCAGCTAGGATTACAAATCCCACTGTCCTTTCTCAGTCAAAACCCCACATTGAAGTAAAGCTCTGAGTAAAGGCTGTACTATCTTGTCTCCTTCCGGTGCTGCGATTTCTAGATGAGACTGATCATTGTAAGGACAAAGTTCTAGTGTTAGCTCATAATTTTCCTGGCCCTTGTGGGTTTGTTATACCCTTTATGTTCCTTGAATATATTTTTATGTGGTTTTGTTAATTTCCACAACAAGCTGTATTCAGAAACACGTGTTACCAACCTGGAACATGACCCAGATCCTTCCAACACTTAGGAATAGAAGTAATTTTACTTCTATGGCTCTGCTCTTGCAAGCAGAGTTATTTATGTGTATAAACGTGTGAGGGATCAGGTCCCATGTCAGCACCTGTCAGGCTGTCTTTGCATGAGGCTAGTTAGGTTCTGCTACCGAAGGCCTCGTTAAAGAAAGATGATGGCAGATTTCATTGCATTCCACATGTTGATTATTGAAGAAATAATAAATTCCTTTCTCCCCAAAGTTGGTGGAGTGTGAGACATCTTTCCCATTAAGAGAATGAATTTGGGGGTCTGTGAGGTAGATGAGGCCTTTTCCATTACCAGTCACCCAACCTGTAGAATAAAAAATACATCTGATATAAAATGACATACAATAGTCCCTTCACTTCATTGTGTTCTGTAATTAAGCCCCACACACCCAAAGTCTGATCAGTTTTACAGAGGTGGAATTCTGCTGACATCAGTGGAGTTACTCCTGATTTAGCCCAGGGTAAGCAAGAGCGGAATCAGGCTCTTAACATCGGTACTGATATGCAGGTAAGAAAACAATCACAAGATGACATCAGGTCCCAATAGCATCTTGGTTTTGGCTTTACTCTGTTAAGGAAGGAGGGTACTTGACTCAACAATTTTCAAGGTCAGGTCCTCAGCTCTAACCAAGGAGAGCCTGTGAAGCTAAAGAGGGGGTCTATGCACAAAGGTAGCTTTCAGCCATTTGGGGGCTTGCCACTCACAGGGAAGGAGAAGGGTGGCATGGGAACTGCTACACTGTCTCGGTGTCATCTGAGGAGCCCCCTTTGCAGAGAAGCCCCTCAGGGGCCCATTTCTCTTCACTTTAGTTTAACTTTCACATGGGTGAAGTAACATAAGGTTGCATCACATTAGGATCTGGCCCAGGAACATGATCACAGTTTCTCTCACATCAAGAAGAGAGAGGGGTTCTCCTTGAGCCGCCAGGTGTCATTTATTTCACATGCCAAAAATTATGGCCTGTTTTCTTACGCAACGTGAGTCTGAGTCCTCTCTATGCCTCCCCTTGCCTTAGTGACATTGTAAATGGTTTTGTTTTCTGTAGAGCATGCACTGCTGGAAAATGGGAAGGACACACAACAAACAGAACCAGTCGTCATACACACCTTGCAAATCGACAACCACATCTGTGCCATGGGAAAACTCATAGGAGAAATGGCCAAAGGCCAAGCCATACTCTGTGGCTTTGTACTCTGTCTTTACTACTTTTGTATTATTAGATAGTTTCACAAATTCTCCCAGAATATAGGGCTCCACGCTCACACATCCTTTTATAGATTTGCCTTCTAATATCTGAAAGAAAACAAAATGTTAAAGGGTTAAAATAATCCCAGTTGAGATGAGAAGTCCCATAGCTCAGCTATCTGAATTCTTATTTGCATTATTACTTTTCCCCACTGCACTAAACGGAAACTAGATGTAAAGAGTTCCCACACCGTGCCACCCATTTGTTTGTTCCCATCACAACACATCTGGAAGCAGAGCTCTCATCTAGCTAGAGAGAAGGAAGTGTCAGCACTGGAAATGTCAATTCAGCTTGGTGAGACCAGACACGGTGATCAACAAGTTCTATAGGTATCTTGCTTGTAAAGCAAATGAAAAATATATTGCAAGGAAGTCAGTATAAAAAGTGGGCTAAGGAGCTGAGAAGATGGTAGACCAGCAGCTGTTCATCTTTTGCATTGGCTGTGGTTGGTTTATGTAGTTATATCTATATATTCAAGAGCTTGAATGTCTTAGTGCTAAAACTGCATTAGGACTTGCTAACCAGTGCTCCAGTGCAAAGCAGCACCAACGACAGCATGATTAGCAAAAGCAGCAAAGCAAAGCTCTTTCATCCAAGGTCATTTGCATATTGCATTATAGTGTATACGTGAACAACAGAGCAGTAATTTATATTCCACACATGCAAGGACAAACAAATAGGACATTGATACTGTATATAATGGTCTACTTGGCTATTTGTATTTGAAATGCAAAAGCCTAATAGAATGTAGTTAAATATATAAACTAGATTTATAAAAGAGAGAGGGAAAGATGGTGGCTAATGCTCTGGCCTGGTGCGCCACTCAGGTGATGCAAGAGGGCCAGAAAGCCACTGTCTCAGAGTAGCTGCAGATTTCCCTGGAACAGAGGACTCTCCACATGGCATGTAGCCAGCTATGTTGGCTCTACGTCATTCCCTCCCATCCCATTTGGTATGAACGGTGTGTTGGGGGCAAGTCTGGATGTGCTGCAATCTGATGATCCCCATCCGCTCCTTGGGTGCCATTAAAAATCAGTGCAAATTAGTGTAACTCTCAGGCTGCACTGAATGGGGACTAGCTGGACACAAGGATCTGGTCCATATTATTTTAACCATTATTTCCTGCACCATCGTTATTATTAATAACTATTATTATTGTTTTAAACGTTTTTTAATGATCAAATGAAAAAACAAGTTCCGGCCCCAAGGAATTGACAATCTAAGGGCCACACACTGCTTGCCTGGCTCATCTGAGTAGCAAGGGCACTGGAACCTTTGTAGAAGTGGGTGGGCCAAGGACAAAGTGGCAGAGGAATTAAAATACAACTTAAATATCCAGCAGAGTACAACCGTAACATAAATAACCAGAATACAAAATGTATCCACATTATAATATTTAAGGTTTAATGTTAGTACAAACAAGCAGACAACTTTAGTTCTAAACATGGGGACTGCATTTTTTCCCCACAGCGCATGTTTCTTTTGTTAAAAAGCGCAGGGCATGGCCCTTTTATAAGTGGGAGGGCCATGGCTCCGTCTCTCCCCCCACCCCATTCTGGCACCAGTGCTGAGCAGTCCCACTTAAATCAATGGGCTAATTTAAGTGAATAAATTGAGCAGAATTGTACCCTAATTCTAGTATTTCTGAGAGCACCATTATAACTATAGGCTAAATTTTAAAGAAGCATGCTAACGGTGCAGCTACTAAAACAGCATGTGCACCTGCAGGCAAATAGGAGCCCTCATATTTCTGTGCACAAACTGGTTAGGTGCTAACACAAGTTGGGCAACTCTACCTGCCAGCTGGCTAACTGAGCCCTTTCCTGCCCAAGGTACACATGTAAAGGTATGGGTTTGGTAAGCCTGGTAGGATGTAGATACTTTTACAGGTGCACCTATTGTACCCTCTGGTGGCAATCTCTGCTTGTATGTTAGATGTTTTTTCATCTTTAAATAATCAACTTTGTTTACCAGGTAATGGCATTTACCTCTTAGGGGATCTCTATCCACCATTTCGGAGTGAGAATGAGCGAACCTCCCTTTGTCGACAGACTTGGTCTAGCAAGACCAAGCTGGATATGAGTCAGCAGTGTGCCCTTGTTGCCAAGAAGGCCAATGGGATATTGGGCTGTATTAGTAGGAGCATTGCCAGCTGATCGAGGGAAGTGATTGTTTCCCTCTATTTAGCACTAGTGAGGCCACACCTGGAGTATTGCGTCCAGTTTTGGTCCCCCCACTACAGAAGGGATGTGGACAAATTGGAGAGAGTCCAGCAGAGGGCAAAGAAAATGACGAGGGGGCTGGGGCACATGACTTATGAGGAGAGGCTGAGGGAACTGGGGTTATTTAGTCTGCAGAAGAGAAGAGTGAGGGGAGATTTGATAGCAGACTTCAACTACCTGAAAGGGGGTTCCAAAGAGGCTGGATCTAGGTTGTTCTCAGTGGTAGCAGATGAAAGAACAAGAAGCAATGGTCTCAAGTTGCAGTGGGGAGGTCAAAGATAGAAATAAGGAAAAACTATTTCACTAGGAGGGTGGTGAAGCACTGGAATGGGTTACCTAGGGAGGTGGTGGAATCTCCTTCCTTAGAGGTTTTTCAGGCCTGGCTTGACAAAGTTCTTGCTGGGATGATTTACTTGGTGTTGGTCCTGCTTTGACTATATGACTTCTGAGGTCTTTTCCAAACCTAATATTCTGTGATTCTAAGGCTCAGACTGGTGTTCTAAAAACAGCTGTGTAGACAGTGCTTTGACGTTACGGCTTGAGCTCAGACTCTGAAACCTATGGAGAGGCTATTTATCCTTAGCCACGAGGCTCACTCCCGCTTGCTCCAAAATGCTGTGTTTACATATCCACTGTGTATGGGACACAAGTGGTTTAATACAAACATTATTGTTCTCCAGAGATCTTGTAACTTTCCTCATTTTATCCCCATTATTCTACAGGAGAAACATTCTCTGATCATTTCCTGCTGGCTTCTGTAAATTCCCTGCTTCAGTTGATTTCAGTTCAGGACTTCTTACCAGGAGTATTGCAGAGGGGATGTAAAAGATTTGTGTAGGGATCTTTTGCTCATACAGCCTTTTGTTGAATTCTGTCACGTAGTACTGGGCAGTCATTTGTCGCTCCACATCAATGAAATGGTTAAGAAGCCCCTTTTCTTCTTTATACTCTTTCCCAACATACCTATATGGTAAAAAACAAACACACAGACTAGCCAATTCCTCAGGCAGATAGCAGTAAGGGAAATCCTCATTGGGATGCAAATCATCATCACAAATCCACTTTGTTCTTCAAGGGCAAAGCTATTTATTGGTAACTTATTTACAATGACAACAAGTGAAATCTGGTCTTGTACCTCTTGATGGAATAAGAGAAGTTAGCTCTGAAAGATCTTAGTCTTAGGGTGAGAATTTCAAAAGCGTGTAAATGAATTAGACATCTGGGGAATAGGCATCTAATAACCCATACATCACATTTATTCATGGTCCAAAATCCACATTTCCCTCTCCCAAGCAGCAAGCACTGCCTCTAGGTGCTGAGGCCTAGGTGAATTGAGCTGGTGGACTTATTCCAGTTCTTAGGGGCAGAGGTGTCCATTTCTCAAAGCCACTACACAGAATAAAATGTTATCCATCTCTCAGACATGCTACGTTCTGCACGCCTACCTCTCTCCTTATTCTCTTGAGAACAAGACAGCTAGGCCCAGATTTTTAAAGCCATTTAGATGTTGCTGCGCTCAGCATTGCAATGCCTAACTGATTTAGGAGCATAATCTTACTTTCAAAAGTGATTTAGACATTTAGGAGCCAAAATCTCTGACTGCAAATGGGATTTAGGCTCCCACGTGTCTAAATCATTTTTGAAAAAAATCAGACTTAGGCATTGCAACACTGAGCAGAGCAAGGCCTAAATACTTTAAAAAATCTGGACTGTAGTGCACAAGGAGTTTCAGATCTCTACTTCAGGCAGAAGTCAATACTGGTAGTTAATATTGTGCCCATGAGCAACCTCTACTCACATTTGTATTAAAACACAACAATATTGCATGCTCTACTGTGTGCCTGGTTTACATACAAGCTTGCACTGAAATCACTAAATTGGTTTTAATTTGACTATTTTCCTCTTTTATGCAAATCTGTGTGTGGATACTCTCATTTCAGATTAAGATTGTTGTATCTGGAATATATTTAAATCAGAAATAGGAAAGCCTTAATCCACAAGGAGAGAATCTGAAACAACAAAAGGTATGAAATAAAATCCATTTACTGACTCCTGTGCAGGTTTGCGCATAGCCAAGTCCAAGGGCATAATAGGAAAATGGACAGTAAATGAAATACAGTGTCAGATAACACAGAAAACAGTAATGAAACAATTGGTTCTTTTTAAATACCTGTCCCTATGGAAAGGCCGTAACTTCAGAATCAAACTGGGTAACAAGAATATCCAGAGTTATAATAGTAAGGATCAAATAGCCAGGAGCTTTGGAAGGGCTATAAAACCCTTTTGCTTCAGGATATTTGCCAGCTCTTAACTAATGGAGATTAGGAAGAAACTTTCCCTGGGAGCAGGTTATCTCATAACGTCCCTATAACAGTGGGGTTTCTTGCACCTTTTTCTGAAGCACCTGGCACTGTTAGAGACAGGACACTGGACTAGCTGGATCTTGGGTCTGATCCAGTATGGCAATTGCTATGTTCCTATGTGTGCAGAATTAGCCCTGATTAAAATTTCACTTCAGCAATTTGTGCTTGATCAATACCTTCCCAAAGTTTCTTCTTGATGCAAAAAGTGTATCCAAAATGCATTCCTTTGTTTGCCTTCCTTCGCCACGCTCAGGTAGTCTCCAATATACACAGCTGTTTCCTGGCCTGTCCACAGCCCAGATTTCTTAGAGTATTTCAGAAGAAGAGCAGCTACCAAAAGAAAACCCCCACAAATGAAACCGACAGCTTCTTTAGCAAGGTTGTTCCATACCAGTAACCAAAGATGAAACCTAAGAGCTACCAGTTTTTTCTGTTGGGATTGATGTCCATGCCCAGACAAAGTTTCAAAGCTCTGCTATCTTGTCACACTCAACTATTACAGTGCAGTATTGAAACAGCATCTTTTGAAGAAGCTCATCTGTAAGTGGAAATGTATCAGATAGCTAGGTAAAATGCATTGCTTTGGCAGGAAACACTGTAGGGCTACTTTGGGGTAGCAGAGCTTTCCTGCACCTGTCTTGTACACTAATAAAAGTTTAAATGATAAGGGCATCCTGCAGAAAAACTAACAGCGAGTAGAGAACACAAAATATCTATAGGAAGAATCAAATGCATTTTACTCCTGCTCTGTAATGCCCCTGCTATGAGCCAGTCACAAGCCTCTAGCACATATATAAACTTGAATACCACTAAATTGTGTGGCACTGGACATTTATACTGATAAGACTATCTAGACTTAGACGAGTTAATGCTAACACAAATTTGGAAGGGATATAAAACCTTCAGGGTTAAAACCGATCTACTGCTAGGCTTAGGAGGAGACCTTCATGTGGAGGCAGATTATCCCACATTTGCCCACTGCAGGGTTCTTACACCTTCCTCTGAAGCAGCTGGGGCCGGCACTGTCAGAGAGTGAATACTGTACTAGATAGACCATGGCACTTAGGGCTGGGCAGGAAATGATTCTTTAAGAATTTTCAAGATTTCAAATAATTTTCCCGTCACAAATTGAAATAAACAACTTTCACAAACTGAACTTCTGAATTTTTTTTTTTTTCAGATCAGGTCAATCAAAATGTTTCATCAAAACCTACCCTCTTCAGATTAGAGCCACATCCGCGTCAGTTGTGCTTGTTTATTAACTTTGTGAGGTAGCAGACAGAGCGTCTAGACTCACAGATTGAGAACAGAGTTTTATTGAAATTAACAAAATATAAAACTCACAAGGACCTTAAGACAATTTAAAAATAATTGAGAGATTTTGGCAGCAGGTGCAGTCTGACTTCGTTTGGTTAACGGATGAAAGGAAAAAACTGGATGTGATATTAAGCAAAATAGCAAACTAAGCCACAATGTTGTTCCGCCCTGGCTTGGTTCTTTTTTCATTTAAATCTAAATATTTTGAAAAATGAAGAGGGCCTAAAAATATCCAGACCCTTGAGATCTGTATGGTCCTAGTAAGTAGTACAGACCTGATTCTGCAGCCTTTACTCATACATAGTTTCATAGATGTTTAAGATCAGAAAGGACCAGTCCCTACTCTCCTCTAAATTATTGGCATAAGACAAAATGAGAATCAAACATGTGACCCTCAGTTTACAAGGGCAATGCTCTAACCTCTGAATTATATGGCCAATGCACAAACACATATGAATAAGAATTGCAAGATCAGACCCTAGATTTCTATCTGCTGCTTCTATCTATCTTTGAGGGGTTTATACCTTGTTCATCATCATAGTAAGAGTGCTGGCCTGCATGTAGTACAAAATCCTTCAAAGGTTAGCTCTTACCTCCGTATAGCTATGTTTGGGACCACGATGGCACAGAACATACACACACAGAGGAGATGTTACTTACAGTACGCTTTGTGGAGTTGTCTAGCCTTAAATATTCCAGTAGTCTCCAGTCTCTGCACTAGCCAGCTATGCTTAACACCTGACAAGAGCTTCTCATAATCAGCATCCTCTAGAAAGCGAGCTTTTAGGATTTGTTCTTTGGTTCTCCCAGGCACAAAGACAAGAGAGCTCCCACTGGAGTTCAGAAAAGATGGACTCTTTAGTTCAGAGAAACTGCTGGACAACTGAGCTGATTTGTACCATGATTTCAGAGAGGAGCTTGAGTTGTGGGTGCTGTTCGGAATGTTCCTGTACTTTTCCGCTTCATCTTCCTCTGTGGTAGCACAGTCATTGAAGTCGTCAGCTTCTGGCTTCTTCCTCCCTGATGGTGAAACTCTGATCTCAACCCTGTGGCTAAGTTGAGGCCTTGGAGCATTCATGGCAGGAGAGTTGTTTACTGAGCTCCTGCTATTGCTGAAAGCAAACTCCCATTCATCTTCTGTATCTGCCTGGGTGTCGACTTCAGGCATTTCAAAAGACTCATTTCCAGCCATTTCAGCAGAAGATTTACTAATCCAGTTAAATACAAAGGAATCACTTGCTATTTTTGGCTTGTTGCTTACAGATGTAGTAGTTGCTACCTTACCTATAGGTACATGAGGCTCAACTGACAGATCCTCTGTATTGTCTACAGTATCTCCTTCTGGGTCAATCCACACATAATTATTTCTAGATAATGGCTCTGTGACTTTTTTATACCTTTCAGCATCTATTATTTCAGCATTTCCTTCCACTATACTGTGCTGAGGAGGACTGTGAATAACATTGAAGTCTCTATTGCTGTCCTTAGTTCTGGACTCAATCATTTCAAAGGATTCTAATTCTGCCAGGGAAGAGGAAATCTTCTCTCTCCTGGGTCTGTTGGGACCAGAACAATGGGCATCCTTTAACTCCATGAAGGAAATAGCATTGTTCCTGAAGTCTATACTATTGGCATCCCCTGCATTCTGTTCTGAGGCATCCCTTTCAGGTTCTGTCCCCTGCAAGAGCCCTTCCCTGGAAGCTGAGGATGCATCTACTAATCTATTAGCAAAGAGCATATTATTCTTTAATGAATGCCGAGAAGGACCTGAACAGCCACTCTGTGACTCCTGAAGAGAGAGATGATGAGTTTGGAAGGACAATGAGTGCAGGCTGCCAGCTTGAACATTTTCCTCAGTAGATTCGGTTGAGGCTGTGCAACACTGCTCATCCACTGAGCCCTCTTCCCTTGGTTGCCAATCTCTGGGCATCTTATTGCTAGCATTACAGTCTAGCTCCTCCCAGCTAGCAGAGGAACTTGATTTTGACAACTTGCTCCAAGACTTCAAAGAACTAGTGGTTTGACTCCTGCTTTGCAAACTGCTGAAAATGCCATCTTCATCATTGGTAACTTTGTCTGATGTCTTTCTCTCCATTTCTTCTTCAAGGGAGACGTTCATTACATTAGAACTAATCCATCTCCTTTGGCCACTGAGTCTCTCACGGCTTCTTCTTGAGTTTTGTGAATCAGAGATTTTGGCACTGTACTTGCCACAGTGTAATTTTTCTTCGGTGGTACACATGGTGTCTACATTTTTAGTTTCAGTTTTTAAGGCAGTGATGCAAGCTCCCATTTTGGCTTCTCTGTGCCTGGTTTCCTGGCTCCTGCAAGTACTTTCAAACACTTCACTTACTGACCTATGGTGCTGCGAATGCATTTCAAGGATTTTCTCAAAATTCACCTCACCACACAAGATAGGCTTTTCCACTCCACCTTTGTAACTATCAGGAACATAAGACCTGGCATCTGAATTAGGGAAGCTTTGTACTTCTAAATGCCCCTTGACAGACATGATCAAAGACATGATCTCTTTGGCAAGTGTTTCTTTGTCTTGATCCTCTGTAAAAGGTGAAGTGCTGTAAGAGTACAGTTTCTCCATGGCTTCACTACATAGCTGTCTCACCTCACAGAGTTTCTTGCTCTCCCCGTAGAGTTGCCGATGAACTGTTGTAAGGCAGAAAGCTGCTTTAATAAAACTATGAAGCTCCTGCCTGCTAGTGACAGGGTCATTTTCTTTCTTGGTGAGAAGACCAATTTCAAAGGATTCCTTAGCTTCAGACAAATAGAACTCTCTTTTCTCTGGAGGACATTCTGTGGAGTAACTATAGGACAATAAGCATGTGCCACGGATATTCTGAAAAGGAAAAAGGATGAGAAGTCAATGAATTAGAAATCTGGAATTCTGTTCCAAATAAAAAGAAAAAAGTGCTATTTCTTCATGCATTTCAAGGCACAGATACCAGCTCTTACAGCTTGTTTCTGCATTTCTAGGAAATGAGGTAAGGATTGTCTCATCTCTTTGATTATGCTGCTTTATTCTAAATTTGCTTAGAGTTGCAGGAGGGTGAGGTATTAACTAGCAAAGCATCATCACTCTGGGGGATCTATCTCACCACCTGTCTTTCTCTCTCCGTAGTTTTAGATAGGAGTTCTGGGAGGGGTGCACCATCCTACCCAAGTCCCAGATGTGAACTGAAATCATACTCACCACCGCTGTGAGCACAAAAAGCGGGGTGTACTGGCTGAAGGCTGCTGCCAGCTTGCAGGCTTCAGCAGCTGACAGTAAGCGATGGTCAAACTCTTGGAGAAGGCTCTGTTAAAATAGCAAGATAAAAATTCCTTTATACACTACGTCATCTTTGTAATGTCACATTCTTGGTGGTGGAAAAAGGCAAGTAACAGTTATAGGGTATGTCAACACTGCAATGTAAGTCCAAGGTTAGTAGATCTTGAGTTAGCAGAGCCTGGATTTGTTAACACAGAGCTTGAGTCTCTACACTCATTTATAACCCTAGGTCAGGAATTGTAGAACCCTGGGTCCCAACCTGAGGCCGGAGCATCTACACTGCATTGTGCTAGCCTGAGTCCAACCACCCATATCCCAGATTTCCTAGCACCCTCCCAAAATGTGGCCGCTCCAGCCTTTTATTCCTGTTGCAGTGTGGAAAAACTTGACTGTCCAGACGACAAAGAAAGTCAGCTCATGGGATACTTTTGCCACTGATTTCAATGAAGATCAGGACTCAGTCAGGACAGAGCATGGACCTTAGAATTTGATTAGCTGAATCCACTGGATTTTGCAGATGCTCTACACCTCTCAGGTTTTGAGTCCATAAAAGGCTTTTACTATAATGAGTCTTGGGCTACTGCCGGAGCAAGATACTAGATCATCTACACCAATGGTGTGATCTGTACCAATTCCGGTGTCCCAGAGACTCTCCCCATTCACCCTTCCCATCACATTGGAAGTTTTAACATGCATCTAATTTTGGTCTTAACAATGTTCACAGTGTTAATTCAATTTGTCCTGGAGGGAAATGACACCCACTTTGTGTTTAGGTGAGATAACAAACTCTTTGGCTGACGTTGTGGAGCTTCCCCAAGCACTCAGTGCAAGGACAAGAGTAGGAAGTTTGGTTGCACTTGGTGCAACTAAATAAGGATCAGCAAGAGACTGTTAATACACGAATATTTACCAGGTCAACTTGAGAGTTGTTTTTAAAACTATTATAATCTTTCTCACTCATGGAAACAAAGATGTCAGCCAAAATACCCAGTGATGTAGCAATTCCCTGGAAAAAAAAAAAAAGTGTTTTTTCCATTTTATTTTCTATTTTTGCTGGTGCTGTGCAAGACACAAAGATAAAGACAGTGCCTTGCCATCTACAAGACACACAGAGAAGAGAGGACACGTGGAAATCTAGAGCAGGAAACAAGTTAGCTGGATTTTGTTTCTTGGATTATTATAAATGTGTAGGCATTGAGGAAAGAATTAGGGCTGGTGTAAGTCTGTATGGCTCCACTAAACTGAATCCATTTACACCAACTACAGATTTAGCTCTGTATTTTAGGAGGGATGAATGAGGATTGGAATTTTGTTACATTCTTCCTTCCTATTTCCTCCAACCTGCAGCTTTTAAGGTGTGACAAATACAGCACAGCATCATGTGATATAAGAATATCTTCAGATTAAATGCTACATTAAATCCTGACTAAACAGATTTTGGAAAACAGGTTCTTAATCTATTTAGGCTCAGTTTTAACACTCTACTACCTTTTTCTGCACACCAATAATTTAGAACTGATCAGTATCTCTCAAACTCTTTGTGAGGCACGAGGTAAAATTGTCTAGACAAGCACCACATCAAATGCAATCAACATACAGTTCTTCTGATAGAGCACCAAGGCACTGATGAGGTAATGTTGCCCTGAACTATTTTATGAAGCACTTAAAAAGGCAGATGCTCCAGTTAATGACGATTTTAAATCTGGGGGTTGGAATGTACAATTTTAAATAGGGATCAGTGAATCACAAGAATTTGTAATGTCATGAAGATAGATGCATTTGCCTTTTGTGTCCTTCCAAAACAGGACAATTGTTCACTATTCCCAAACAGTATGCCAAACAACAGATTACCTTAAAATGCAGTTAGTACAGCTAAATCATTCTATTACATGATGCCCCTTTGCCTTCTTAAATATCTGCACAATTCCCTGCACACCTCTGCTTTCATATAAATATTTCTGAGTAAGGTTCAAGCTGCAAAACTTTGGTCCAGAGTTTTAACCAAGTTTAGGGAGTTTGGGATCTGGAATTTTGGTGAGGTCCATTATAAAGATAGGACTGGTCTACACAATTCAGATCCAGATTCCAAACATCCTGAAGCATGGAGGTGTTATAAAGATCTGGGCTATTTGCAGAGTTAATAACAAAGTATATGAAGGATGGTCATAGGACCTATGATGGTTAGGACACTAACATAAGACTGAGTAGACCAAGCTTCAATTCTCTGGTCTGCCACAGACTTCCTGTACGACTCTGTGCAAGTCACTTACCCCCTCTGTGCCTTAGTTCCCCATCTGTAAAATGGGAATAATAGCATTTCTCTACCTCATGGAGGTGTTATGAGAATGAATATATTAAACACTGTAAGCCGCTCAGATACTCTGATGATGGGGACTATGTAACTACCAAGATAGATAGATATTCAGATCCTGGTTTGAACACACCTGATGCTCAGGAATGTTTGGTTCCAATGAAATGGTTAAGGCCCCTCCCTAAAAATATAATAATGGCTGCATCTTGGTATTAGCCTGTCACTCAGTCAGAGAACTACATTGCATCATCTCATTTGATCATTTACTTCTGATGACGGTAATGAATGAAAATGATCACTTTATTTCTTTGCAGAAAACAAAACAAAGCTCAGGACATGCTGGTTTAGAAATAAGTGCGAACACATGCATGCAGGGCCGGTGCAAGGAAGTTTTGCGCCCTAGGTGAAACTTCCACCTTGCACCCCCCACCCAGCTAACCCCGCCCCTCCCCATGGCAGCTAACTCAGCATCCGACCCAGGGAGCACCCCCCAGGGAGACTCCCCACCCGCCATGGCAGCTAACCCTGCCTGGGGATCCCACCCCAGCTCACCTCAGCTCCGCCTCCTCCACTGAACACGCTGGCGCTGCTCTAATTCTCCTCCTGGCCCAGGCTTGCGGCGCTGATTGGAGGAGATTTAAGAACTGGGCTGTGTGCTCAGCGGAGAAGGCAGAGTGGAGGTGAGCTGGGGAGGGGAGCTGTTGCCCTGTGCGCGCCCTCCCCCGTTACTGCGGACAGCCCTCCCTGCACACCCCCCCATCCAGCTCACCTCCACTCCACCTACTCGCCTGAGGGGACTTTTAGGCGCCCCCAACCCTGGGCGCCCTAGGCGGCCGCCTAGTTTGCCTAAATGGTTGCACCGGCCCTGTATGCATGTAAAAATAAATCAAGTATAGTGTAACGTTCAGCTAGAACATTTGCCCCACGTATTAACCTTGACTGAAATTGATTACATCCAGAAAGAATAAAACCAGAACATATGACTGAGGGAAACACAATGGATTCTGGACTCAATGTGGAATTAGTAAGAGTATTCAGGGTGAAAAAAACACTAACCTTTTTATCCGGCTGAGGCAGTTTGAAATAGCCTACAATTGAAGCCCAAATCAGCTCCGCTGCCTCATACCACATTCCTGAAATAAAGCAGAGAAATGATCAATAAGCAGACTGCTTCTTTAAGTTACAACATTGCTCTATATTGTTTTAAAGCAGATGAATTTATTTCACCTATCCTGAGCTGGGAGATTTCAAGATTGTATGAAACCATTCTATGACACTTTTCCAACTTAGTTACAGCATTACATTTATTAATCTCATATTGGTTTGGTTTATTCATAAATGTAAATGTTATGCTTGTGAAAGATCCTAGATTAGCACTCATGAAAATGGAAATCCACTCAGAAGGCACAGCATGGCATTAGGCTGGCTATGCTATCATCCAACTAAGAGCAGAGCTTCCATATAGCAGCTCTTTGCACCACCAACCTGGGGACTTCTTGCCTCTGCCCAGGGAATTTTTCAGGACAGCTCTGTGGGGGTAAGCTACTGGCTGGTTTCATTCAGGAAAGAATGTTGAAAAAGGAGGAATAGTTTGAATATTAAAACTAACAAAAGAAACTGCACTGGTGAGTGCTTATCTTCTGGTTGTCTCAGCAACAGACTGACGATTTGTAAATTACATTTGTTTGATAAACCGGCTCTTGCTAGCTGTAAGTGTTTTCTGTCTCAGCCAGTGGTGAGTAGAGCTAATTTTCTGTGGCTTTCTCTGTCAGAGAAACCAGGGGAACATTTTAGATAAGCCAAGTCTTTACTTAAGACAGGAATTTCTTTTTAGTAATTTGTGAACATGGGAAATGACTTAAACGCTTAAATGGTGAAATCACTGCATGGAAAAGTGTCTGGCTCTAGAGTGTGATCTTACCAAGCTTTTGCAGAATCTGTCCTCTGATCTGTATACAGACTGACTGAACAAGAATCCTATCACTTTCCTTGTCATACAGCCACACACCTGAAACGAGAGTTTAAAAATTCACTGGAATGTGACACAGCTGTTGGTGGTTCCTGAGTCCTTAAAATCTGATCGAAATCTCAATGAAATCAACTGGAGTCTTTCTAATAACTTCAATGGGCTTTGAATTAGGGCTTTAGATACCTTGTAGGCACGCAGATACAAAGGTGATGGAACAGTAAAAGAACTCAGAGAGATAAACATCAGTATAAAGCTTTTATACCAATTGTTTTTAGATACACCCTAGAACAGCAGCAATAAATTGTTATTAATAATAATCATAATAATAATAATAATAATAATAATAATAATAATAATAATATTTGGCACTTTATGGAATACCCTTCTAAAGATTTCAGAGGTTTGCAAGGGTGGCTAAATATTAATACATAATATTTAAATATCACAAATATTAACTGAAGTGATTACTTAAATTAATTAATATATTTGTGGTAATGTATAAATGGCAGCATAACACACTCTTTTAGCCTGTGCCAAAAAATGCTTTCTCATCACACATCAATATATTATGCATCTTAAAACAAGAGTGCTCATAATTTCATCAAATAATGATTAGGCATCTAAATTCTTATTTTTGTCTGATATTTATATGGCATCATTCATACATACTGAACGTTCACACCCAAAACTTTATTAACTTATAAGTACGTTTGCTAAGCATAATTAAAGATAAGACATACATTTACACACATCACTAAAAATAATTGAAGAATGAATATCACAAACTATGGTTAGATAAAACCATTAGTCTCACTGAACAGCATGCAAATAACCTTATCTGAGAGGTTTGCATTGTTTTAAAACTGGCAATGTTGTTCATATTCAGCACTGTCAACTCACACTAAGCCTTGTGATATTTGGTATATCTCTTCAACCCCTCCTGGACTTGTGTGGATGTTTAAGAGACTTATTTTTCATTTAAAAAAAGGAAGTTTCTAGCCCTCGTTGTGGAGAAAAGCTTGAAAACATGACCCAAGTGAATCATAAAGGCTCAGAAACCAAAAGGCAAAGAAAAAGCACCTAAAATGTATAATTAAAAATTCTCTCATGATTTTTGGGGCCTGACTATGATTATTGAGCACCTGGTGTTGGCAATACTGCACATTCTTCCACCTGTAAAGCAAGCTCTGACTCCAACTGTACAGTCCTCTGAGAGTAATGATAACAAATAAGTATTTATAAAAATTCTAACAGTGTTTAAAATAGCACAAGAATATTATGACCTTTAAGTCCAATATTTCCAACCTTTCCAAGGCTAGAAACAAGTGCTGTGAAAGCTGGAACTCTCTTTTCCCCATTGGTACAAATCCTGCATTTTTAGCTCTGATGGTCACTATACAGTGAAATTATTGTTGGCACAGGACACAATATTCCTCATTTTGTACATAAAACTCAAGTGATTTTGGGAGGAAAGAGAAACATTTCTCTGACAATCTGATTAAAAAAATATAAAATCAGTCAATTGTCTGAAACTGGTCAGAGGTTTAGAATGTTAGAAAACTCCCATGGGAGAGAAATTAGCAGGGAGGGTGTCAGTGATGCAGGCAAAGGTGCAGGATACTTCTTGACCTAACTAAAGATTCGCAGAATCTGGGCTCCCTGAATGAACTAGGGAACTGTGAAAAAAGAGAAAGCTTCATTGTTCACATATCTCTTTCTCATGGTAAAAAGCAGAGAGAAAGGAAATATGTAATTTGCGTACCACATTTTTGGGCATTAAAATAAAAATTAAAAAGGAAATAAATACGAACAACAAAGGGGCTTTTGTGGGAGTTTTTGGTGCACAAGGAATGCATGATCAAGCCGTGAGAGAACATCGCAATTTAAGATCCGATCCTGCAGGCACATATTAGTTATCAGTATTATTTCTTATCAGGCTATTACTGTTAGCAGCACCACTGAATTCTGGCTAATATTGGTAGGAAGCATTATGCCTCGTGTAAGTCATTGCAAAATCAGAAGTTTATTGAGGTTTGTGCAGTGAATGACAATATTTAAACTTTGTGTGAGTGTGGCAAGTTATACAATTAGCTAAAAAATGTATAAACTTGCAAAAAATGATGACTTAGACATACCTGTTGCTCCATTGTCATTTATAAGGCTGCTTAGGATATACTCAGCTTTTAAAAGTTTTCCTGAAAAAAGAACCCAAAAAGATAGATGAATATAAAAATGCATTATGTAATACAGATGGGATTGAATTATTCATGAATAAAAGTCTGTCTATTCTAGTTAGTCTCCATCTTTCTAATGCATTCACTGTTCACGTTTAAGTGTTTTTAATTCTACATTACTGAAATTAGGACTGCTGTTAAACACTCACAACTAGACTTAAATAGTGGTCAAGAAATCAAGGACACCTGTATGTATACTGAACGCCACATGCACTTTTGCATGCACAGAAACACAGAAGAAATGGTAAAGTAGGATACTTTATAGCTAGGATACTTACACTATTTTGTACTTAGAAAATCCTGTATGCCAAGTTAACATGTATTACTTTACAGCAGCGGTTGTCAAACTTCATTGCACCGTGACCTTCTTCTGATAACAAAAATTACTACACAGGTTGGACCAAAGCCTGAGCCCACTCGAACCCCACTGCCCTAGTTCGGGGAGTGCTGAAGCCCAAGAGCTTCAGCACTGGGCAGGGGGCCCAGTAACCTCAGTCCTGCTGCCCAGGGCTGAAGCCAAAGCCTGAGCCCCACCACTCAGGGGTGAAACCCTTGGGCTTCGGCCCTGGGCCCCAGCAAGTCTAACGCCAGCCGTGGCAACCCCATTAAAACAGGATTGTGACCTACTTTGGGGTCTTGACCCACAGTCTGAGAATTCCTGTTCTACAACTCCTTCTTGCCAACACTTGACTGCAGAACTACTGCTGCGAATAGTCCCATTGTATTCATGTGATATGCTCAGTAAAATGTGTTTGTAGAATTGGGCTAATAAAAAAATATTTGTTAACAGAAACAACAACCCCTAGCAGAGTTATGGGCCTTGCCTCATTCCTTCCAGTACCCTAGATATTACAATCATGTAGGTCTGGCCCCTACACAGCCACCCAGCTGTGGGGAGGGAGAAATGCACCTTATACAGAGCTGCTTCTGAGACACTCCCTACAGGGGGCCGGGACCTAAAGGAGGGCCAGGAGTAGGCAGGTGCCATGGCTGTACCCTTCTCATGGGCCACTCGGCTGGGCTGGCTGGTCATAATGAGGGTACTATGCTGAACTTGTTAAAAAGCCTCAGCTTGCCTGTGGTGCTCCATCCTTCCCATAAAGTAGGGCTGTGCTGAACAGACTGAGCTCTCCACTGTGCCATCCACGCTGCCTCTGCCCCCACCCTGAGGTGGCATCCTCTGAGAACAGGAATCAGTGGCAGATAGTGGAGGAAAGGAGAAGACTGTCCTCCAGCAGCTATGGTTCCCTGAGCCCCTCTACCCCTCGTCAAGGAATAGGGAGATGCTCCCGGGGATTGATCACAAGCACAGAGAAGTGGTTTCGGACCGAGGAGGGGTGAGGAGGTTAGGCTGCTACATCATTCACAGAAGAGGAGAGAGGAACAGTGAGGGAACAGGCCCTGAGCTGCTGGTCTCTTCGCAGGCTAAGTGGCTCCATGCCCTTCTACACTTTCTCTTGCAAAAAATGTAGATATCCCACCTGCTCTCTGGGCTCCTCCTCTGTTCCTTAGAGGGGAGGCCTAGAGAGGAGCAGGGGCTGCAGCTATGGTGTGCTGCAGAGAGGTAGGGCAATAGGACAGATTTAATTTTAGGGGTGGTGGGAGGAGGTGAGGAAAACTAAACTGGGGAAATGCATGGTCTGGCCTGAATTGTACTGGGGGCAGCCTGGCCAGGGACCATCCCTTCTCCCTAAATCCCTCTCCCCTTGATGCCCCCAACAAACCCAGGCAGGCGCCCTCTTCCCAAACCCACCAGTCCCCTGAGCAACCTTGGATAACTATCCCACCTCAGTAACAGATTTAAGAACTGGGTAGGTGGGTATCTTCATGCAGCAAGGACACATCCTAAACACAGGCTTTACAGGGGGAAAAAAAACAGTAAAAGCTGCCAATGACAGCACAGCGTTCAACAAAACACAAGTTTTCCACATCTCAGGACCCATTTCAATGGCCTGGCTCACACAATGGCAGGTTTGAATGCTGAGAGAGATGCTGTGAGGCCTTGTTTTGCCTTATCACGTTGAGGCAGCTTTGGCTCCACAAACAGTCCAACCGAAGTCAAGAGAACTGCTCATGTGACTAGAGTTATGTGTCTGCAGCACCAGCCCGAAGTATGAATATTCTGGTGCTTAGACACCACAGCAAGGGGAGCATTAGAAACACATAGAGAGAGATAAGGTGAATTATAATTTCTTTTGTCATTATTTTACAAAAAAAAAAAATCACGTAATTTAAATAGAGTTGTTAAAATCAGGCTAGATTCAGTCAGCTTCTCCTTTTACCTTGGGTCCTGAAATAATGGGAAGGTACTTTAAAAGCCATTCAGGTACCATCCACGCTCCAAGAATGATGGGAAAAGAAGTACCAATTTACATTAGTCAGCTGCATTGTTTGTATAGTCAAGTGGCCCTACTGAAAAAGAGGCTGGGACTGTGCAGAGAAAATGCCAGTATTCTAATCTACTTTTTAAAGGCTCTTGGTCAAAAGTATAGCAATTCAGATACCCCTGTTTGAAACCAGCAGGCCAGATTTGTTAAGGAACAAAAGCTCCAATTAGTATTTTCCACACCCTTTCACAATTTTCTCTACTGCTTTTGGCTCTGAAACCCTTTATGCCAGGCCCTTTGTGCTGGCAAGAGGAGGTGGGAGGGGGGGCAGGGGAGGTGGGATCTAGCTTTGAAAAGGTGGCACTGGGATCATAGGAATGTCATCCCCAGAATAGGACAAAGTATCCTCTTGAAAGTCAAGTAGCTCCTAATTGGAACTGAGCTGAGAAAATGGAGAGAGAGAGAGAGAGAGCGAGCTTAACAAGAGTTTTGTTACCTGAATTTACAGAGATGCGAGCCAGGCGAATAACCACCTGAGGGGCTATTGGTGTGGCTGGCTGCAACTTGTGCAGGCCTTTGGCAATTCGAAGAAGTTTGCTGGAGGCATCCACCCAATATAGGAATCGGTCAATCAGGAACACAATAGCAGCTGCTGTTGCACAGTCCTTGACCATGATGGAGGCTTTCAAATAAACCTGAAAAGAACACCAAAAACAGGAGACAGCTAGGCAGAAACAGGAGAGGTAAAAGAAGTTCAGTTAAGTGTTTATAGAAAATACTCAGGCTTAATAACTCTTTGTGGAATAGTGCTGCTTACATAACACTATGCACTAGACCACATTTTCAGTCAAATTGTCTTCCTTATTTGCTATCAGACAGTCACACTGTTTTACAGAGATTGAAGAAATAGACATTAGGAAAAACAAATATCTGCTGGTTGATAAAATACTGTATGCATTTCTCAACCTGCTTGCAATTATTTTGTTCCTGGGCTTTTGGTAAGGGTGATAGTGATTAAATAAAGTTTATTAGTATTATAAATATTATTTCTGTTTATTTTGTGAGTTATTTATTTTTTTAGCATGGAAACTTCTGGTTGGGTAGTTTGTTTTGTGGGTTTGTAATGTGGATTTTGTCCCTATTTTGTCTTTTTTATTGTTATACTGCTCCTAGAATGGCAGTTAAGTGCTTTGTAAATAAATTTAAATGAACAACAAATCAATTAATAGTCATAATGGTAGTGTCTAGCTTTTACACTGCTTGACCTGGAGAAGTACCGAGCACCCTCCCAATTTTGATCTGATGTCACTGAGAGCTGCAAGAGCTCCACATCTAGTTTGTGCAGCAGTTGTTATCCATAAATCTTCAAGGAATTTACATAGGTGGGTAATTACCATTAGTCCTATTTTGCAATTGGGAAACTGAGGCACAGAGAGGTGAAGATGAAAACCAAGTGCCTTGAGTGCCTCAGGCTACTTATTTACATATGTGTAAATATTTAAATATTATCCAAATGAGTGGCCTGATTTTCAGTGTTGCTGAGCTGCTGGAGTTCCCATTAGCTTAAATGGGAGCTGTGAATGTTACCTCCAGAGTTTTCTTTTCCTTTTTTTCCTAAAAGTCCCGCAGAAAATTATGGCCTCTCAGGAGGCAATCAGCTCTCTGCGGGATCAGCCTTAAATATAAATAACTGGCATTAATGCAAATTAAGATTGCAAGATCAAACACTCCTTTATACATCACAAAGAAGCAAACAGGGCAGAAGTCCAATGTTTTTTCCTTTGCAGGTCACCTTTAATGATTTTTAAAGCAGTATTAAAGCAGTCCCCTCTGCGGCTGATCCTTCTCACTGGCATGAGGAATCAGCCAGGGTTCCTGAAGGAGCCTGCTGTTAGGGAGAAGGGAGGCCAGCAGAGTAGCAGTGTGGATGCACAGAGCCTCTGTGGGTGTCTAGAGAGCCATGCAGATCTTGGGACATCTGCCAGTCTAGGCCCAAACACTTTGCCCTTTCCAGGAGAGTTGGAGGATCAGTCCTCGCCCCCCTCTCCCTTTCCCTCCAGTGGGGCAATGAGGAAAAGAGCTCCACAAGCTCAAATTAGGAATTTCATACCTCCTTTGAGGGTTTCTCTTATGATGGGGAGAGTAGCAGCCAATGCTCATTTCACTGAAACATGTACATTATGTGATTATTGTTATCTGAGAAGCAGGGCAGAGTGAAGGACTAGTAAACCATGGTAGAAGCCTCTTTTCCTATTTCAAAAAATCACTTTGGGAGCACAGGTTGCAGGAGGAATGTAAAGGAGTGTGAAGTTGTTGTCCTTTCCTGTCTCTTGGTCTTAAGCAAAAGAAAAGTGAAAAGAGTTGTCTTCACAGAGGGAGGAAGAGGGAGCGCAGGTCGCTTCAGGAAGTGAGAAGAGACTCTTGCAATATGGTATAGTCAGGGAACCCATCCCTCCTGTGCTTCCACAGACACAGAATATGCTTTCCAGACAAGTCTTTGGCCCACAACCTCCCTGTAACCGTCAATTACCCTGCTTTGTAAAAATGAGGCAAGTAATGCTCCTTACCCAACTTTGTCAGGTACTTTGAGATGCCTGGATGTAACGGGCTCTCAATACAGTGAAAAGTGCAGAGCCAGGAGTGTTTGAAAAATCTAGTATGTCAAGCTCTTTCCCCAAAAGGGCCTGACTCTCCTCTCCCTCACACCAGTGTAAATCAGGAGTAACTCCACTGAAATCAATGGCATTAAAACTGGTGAGTGAGAGCAGAATCAGTCCTCAAAGCCCTATCAGATACTGCACGACTGAAGAGAGAACTTTATCTGAGTCACCAGCAAAATTTCAAATAAAAAGGTGAGGCAGCTAGCTCAATGTTTGTACTCGGCTTATAACATTTCCCTCTCTCATTAGCTCTCCTTGCAGGCACACAGGCCCAAATCTTCAAAGGTATTTAGGCACCCAACTCAGTGGCTATGTCTACACTTATAACAATGCGTAAAGGAGAAGACCATACCTGTAGCTATCTGCCACAGTGAAAGGCTGACTGCATTGACACTTGTCACTCTGGTGCATAGCTGTACCCCACAATGAGAGGCTCTAGAGCAGGGAAAAGTCCAGCAGCTCCCCAGCAAGAACAGGCTGTTGCAGGGAGTCAGCCGGGCAGGGGTGGGGGGGAGAGGGGAGAAGGCTCTGGTAGAGAAAAGCTCCAGCAGGGAAAGGCCCCCCTGCCAGAGCCTTTCCTCACTGCTGGAGCCTTTCACCGTGGCTCTGGCAGTATGGAGGCAGTGGGACACTACACTACTAAAAATACACTGTAGACATGAGAGGCACTGCTTGGGTGTGCAGAGAGCTGTGTAGGGAATACACTCTAAGGTTCCTGCATGTAGGGCATGCTACTCTACTCGCCAAAGCTCTCTCTCCGCATTTACATTGCTATTTATATCTGCGCTAGCTGGCTGGGCAGTGCCTGTCTGCTACATGCTACCATAAGTGTACATGTACCTAATGAGAGTTAGGCACCTAACTACCTTTGAGAATCTGGGCCACTGAGCCTGATTTTCCTTTCATATGGGTTTTTATACCATGACATCAATAGAGTTACTTTTGATTTATACTGATGCAACTGAGATCAGGCTCAGGCTCAGAGAGGGAATCTTACTATTCTGTCCAGTTTTTAAATGCACAGCTTGCTATGTAACTCTCAGGTGATGAAGAAAGCAAGGCAGGGATGGTTTGGATAGGATTTGATAGGATAATGGTACCAATCAATAGCAGCATATTTGCTATCTCCCAGCTTTTCCACGCTTCAAGAAAGTGTTCTGGTTTTTTTTGTTTAACTTTTTCCTGATTCAGAGAGTGGTGTTTGCTGAAAGGATGGCACTTGAAAGGGATTCCCCACTCCCTGTGTGCACATGCTCTACTTCTGCCTGTCCACAACGGAGGAATCCCTCTCCGTAAGCACCTGTAAACTGACCCTGCAAACTACCCATTCTAAATGCTCATGAACACACCATACATTTAAGCACGGAGCATTGCCTAATCTATTTTTTCTCCCCTTCTTCCCTTAATAGATTGGAGTACAAAAGCCTGAGAGAGGGTGACCTACCAAACAAAAGGGCCTTTGAGTTCCTAGGAAAAGTAGACTTGGAGGAGGATGGAAGGAATCCAAGTGGCCCTATTATTTCCACTTGCACTAATTAGACATTTTTCTGTCAGCTATTGAGCACTGCTGAGAGGCCAAACTCACTGAATTCATTTCTAAAGTGTTTACAGAAGTTTGCATCTGTTTGTGTCTCTTCAGGAGGAAAATAAGCACTTCAATAGCATTGTGGAAAATCTAAACGAAGCATCCTATTCTGGAGGGCCTGGCAGCCTTGCAGCTGCATAATTTAGCTCTCTGCTCAAAGCTGAAGGCTCTTGTGTCTCTCTCCAAAACCAAGTGGACTCAAAATGTAGAAAAGTCAAGCCTGGGGGAGAATCTCCGCAATTTTTTTTTAAAAAGGAACGGTTGCATGCTGTGTGGCACATAGTAATGTAGTTTGCTGTCAGTCCTTATAATTAAGTTCCTGTGTTTCTACCAGTACACTGAGAAATTAATACTCACTTCTTTCATTTGTTGCCAAATAGCATGGCTTTAAAATTCCTTAGCATCCAAAGATAGTGCTGGATAATTGACATGCTGGGTATGTACACAAAAACATGCATAAAGAAACTCTCAAAACAACTTTTAAACAAACTGAGACAGAGGACTCAATTCTGCTCTCCATAGCACCATTATAAACCCAGAGTAACTCCACTGACTTCAAAGTGTAACTGCCTAACTGAGAGCAATCAGAAATTCAGATCTGCTGCTCATACATGGACAATTAAGCCCCTTTGTCCTTCATTGGGAGCTCTCTCATTTACTATATTTCCTATTGTTATCATTTTAGAGAGTGTCTGTATGTGTCTAGATCTAGGGGGAGAAAGGGAGAGAGAAATAAATACACACTTTGTTTCAACATCTGTTTCCATGCGGTGAAATGCATATGTCTAATTGAGTTTATGATACAAAGAGGAACCTCATGGCTGGGAAGCGGAGTCAGGTGGTGACAGAATTAAGTTTGCATGAGATTTCTATACATGGTTGATTGGGGAAAATGTAAAAGAGCCTTTACTGAAAGTGAAGGGCTTTTGCTTAACAGCAGTGAGTGGACGTGTGTGCTGTTTTCATGGTTTCTTGCATTAATGCTACAGCTCTGCCCCACATAGAGCTTCAAGTTTGGGTCCCAGCTTTGGGTTCAAAGCCATGACACCTTCTTTGCACTGACACTGGCAGCTGTTCCCAAGACAGGACACAAACTCAGACCCAGAGCCATCTGGCACTAGACCTGGCAGGAACTGTGTCAAATGGATATTACTGATGTAGTAATGAATGAGGAGGAGGTGGTGAAGAAGACTGGGAAACCCTTAATGTGACTACTGATTTAACAGGAATTAAAAGCACAAATAAATGAAATACTTCACGCCTATCTGTCTATTTATAAAGTGATGAACACATAGGTAAGCATTCCATGAAATGAGTGTCTGTCTGCAGACTCAGAAAAGTTCACATTGGGTAAGATGCCTTTGCAACTAAAAGGGGTAGAAACGTAGGCAGCTAATAAACAGCTTAATTTTCAAAGATACTGAGCACCATTAACTCATCCTGCATTCATCTAGGTGCCTAATTAGGGTACTATGTGCCTAATTGTAGGCACTCATGTTTGAACACTTCAGCTTTCATTTATTTTGCCAGTGAAAATTTAAATTCTTCAAACAGATCCCAAATACACGCATCAGGAAGGAATTTTCATGGTGTATATTTCCAATGGCTTCACTTATATCTCCTAGATCTTTTCCTAAATTGACACACAATTTACATCTCATCTATGTATACAAATCCTAAGAAATTGCCTATTACTTGTTTGTATTTCTTCCATCCATCTATATCAGCTGTGGGCCAATCAATCAACGAAGGGCCAAAGCATTGAAGGATATGGCATTGAAGGACTTGATTAATGCACTGTTAGCAAAGCCCATCTTCTCCAGTGGAGACTGGATCTGCTGGGAATTGTTAACCCAGTGGGACTGCACTGGGCTTCTCTGTCAAGCTCTGTTAACAATCTAACTGTAGAATAATATAGTTTGCATTTCTGTATAGTTCCTTTATCTGCCAATCTTATAGCCCTCTACAAACGCTAATGAATTAAACCTCACAGCATCTCTGTGAGGTTGCTATGTTCTCTAACACCCATTTTACACATGGGTAAACTGAAGCAAAGAATGCTTAAATGACTTGCCCTAGTCATATAGCAAATCAGTGGCAGAGTCTGGAATAGAGCACACGATTGTGGACATCTAGTTCCCGGATCAAACCGGTAGACACCACTACCTCACTTCTTATGTAACTTCTGGGTCTGCTGATACAAGCCCTAACCAACTCCCTTCTGAGGTCATTGAGAGTTTTTCCATTAATTGATTGGGCCTCTTATTAGTAGCTCCAGATACAAAGAAATTTAAAAGCCCTGAAACAGCTTTATTTTTTGAGTAAATGTCTTCCTTCACCATATGAGAACTAAGTTCTGGAACAGTTATAGCTTTCAATAATCAAAAACTCACTCTCTCTTTTCAGCTTAATTCCCTGGCAATTATATTTACTATATATTTTTCATTTCCTGCTCTACGCTTTAAAAGCACATAGACTTCATACACATGACAACCCAGGGATAAATATTCACTCGTGAATCTCTGAGGCTATGTTGCCATTGAGGAATTCTGAGGATGTCAGAATCAGGAAAACAAAGCTTGAGTCCCTTTGGGCATTCACCATAACCCTGGGAAGATTGGTTACTAAGTACAGGGAACACTTGGAAAATGTAAACTGCTATGCAAGTGCTACGTTTCTGCCTGCTAGGAGAGGTAAGATAGTCCAGTGGTTAGGGCACTAGCCTGGGACAAAGGAGAGCCAAGTTTGATTTCCTACTCTGCCACAGACTGCTGGCGTGACCTTGGGCAGGTCACTTAGGTCTAGATCCTCAAAGATATTTGGTCACCTAACTCCAATTTAAATCAATGGGAAATAGGCACCTCAATATCTTTGAGGATCTGGGCCATAGTCTCTCTGTCCCACAATTCCCCACCTGTAAAATGGGGACAATACTACTTCCCTATCTCAGAGGGCAGTTGTGAGAATAAATCCAGTAAAGGAGCATTTAAATATATAAGATAAATGCCCACTGAAATCACTGGCAAAGCAACTATTTACTTCAATGGTGCTTTATGATCAGAATTTATAATTCCTTCCTCCTCCTCGTCTACCTGATCTAACAATTCTCAAGATATGAGCCACTAAAATCCAGTCTGATTTGAAGGTGGGGCAAAATGCATTCTGGTACTCAGAATAATGTGATTTTAAGATGTAATGTTTTGTGATACACCAGTGCTTGAAGACATTTCCATGCTATCGTTTGAAAACTGGCAATTAACAGGGTTAATATATATCTCTCTAGGTAAACAAGATATCATACCCTTAAAATGTTTCCTACAGTGTGGTTGTAGCCATGTTGGCTCCAGGATATTATTAGATAGAAGGTGTGTGAAGTAATAGCTTTTATTAGACCAACTTCAGTTGGTGAAAGAGACTAGTTTTTGAGCTCCACAGAGCTTTTTTTCAGATCTGTGTAGCTGAAAAGCTTGTCTCTTTCACCTGAAGTTGGTCCAATAAAAGATATTACTTCACCCACCTTGTCTCTCTTTAAATACTTTAAAATGGTCATTGGTCACTCAGACTAATAGATAGATATACTGTAGCAATTTACCAGACAGGGCTAGATGTTTTCAGCATTATCACAAGTACCCTTGGCTAATTTACTAATACGTAAACTGTTCTTTGATCCAGCAGGTCAGATGGGAAGTTTTGGTTTTGTACACATTTCAGTTTCCTGAGCACTGCGAATCCTGGATTAGAATTAGAGAGCTGGCATTCTCTGATGTTCGAAAAGCTGTTCTGTGATATTTCGCAATTAAAAAAAAAGACCTGGGATGCTAGGGATGTAGGCATCCCTAGAAATGAAAGGGAGCCTGTGATGGCATGAATTCCTTCTTGTGCTCTGCTCAGCACCAGACAGAAGCAAAACTACAGTTCTCAGTTACCTGACTTTCCCTTTCACTTGGCTCAGCTGAGGGA
The DNA here is from genome assembly GCF_003597395.2 of Chelonoidis abingdonii. Lineage (NCBI taxonomy): Eukaryota > Metazoa > Chordata > Testudines > Testudinidae > Chelonoidis > Chelonoidis abingdonii. Next base: position 29,168,774 of record NC_133773.1, read on the forward strand.
GCTCTTATAACATAAGTCAGGTAGCAAAAGGTCAGCGTGGACAGCTAAAGGCCCAGGGCCAAGAGTTAGGGCTTTAGATTATGCTCTTAGTTACCTCACCAATAGGTACAAAAAGGAGAAAGCTAAATACTCAGCTCCCCCTCTTTCCTGCTGTTTCAAAGGTTCCCATCTCTAAAGTGTCAAGCACACCTGTGACATCTTAATCAGGACTGTTTTTCTAATGTTAGCCTCTAAACATTTCATTAGGTCAAGTCATTAGGAAAGCTTATTCAGTCCTCATTAAGGAACAATTCCCAATGACTTGAATATTCCCATTAACTTCATGGAATTTTGCCCACGAAAGGGCTGAATAAGCTTTCCTGAAGTTAAGGTTCAACTAGTTCCCATTTCAATAGCTTATCTTAGACTCCCTCCCCCCAGTCTCTCAATAACTTTGCCTTGGAAAATTGTTTTGGTCTGAAAATTGCTGCATTTACTGTGAGGACATAGAAATAAATTAACATTTTCTTCAAACCTGGTAGAATATTCTTCTATTAAATATTCTTTCACATGGTTCACTCTGCTTGTGGGTTATACCACTTGCCCTCACCCTGTGTTTCTCCTGGCTAGTTAACCTGCAAGCTCTTTGAGGCAGGGACTGTCTACTTGTGTGTACAGGACCTAGCACCTTGTGTGGACCCAATCTTGGCTGATCCCTTGATTCTATGAGTCTATAATAGGAAAGAATGATCATTACTTGAAACTGACTTCTGTTTAACGCTGGTCTCCCTCTAGTCAAAACTGGCTTGCTCTTACCCCTTCCAGCTTTCCATGTAGTTAAATCTCCTTGAAACCTCATACGCTGGCTACATTTGAAAAAGAAAACAGATTTTCAATAAGCAAAGTTATTAATGATTCTTGTGGATGGTTTAGAGAAACTCTTCTTTGCCCTGATGCCTACAAAAAACTTGTCAATGGCTAGGCTGCTGCTGAGACCACTGCCCATTATGCTGACTGGTATTGTCTCATTATTTCCTTGTCTATCTGTACCCATTTGCCCTCTTGCTCTTTGGGGGCAGTGACTATCTTTTTGTTCTGTCTTTGGACAGCATCCAGAACAATAGGATCCTGGTCCATGATAATTACAAATATTTAATATAATAAATACAACAATTAATGTAACAGGGTGCAATCCTGCTCCCATTAATCTCATGGCATATTTTTGTCATTTACTTCAGTAAACGCAGAGTATGGCCCTAATCCAGGAAATCATTAAATCACATGAGTAGTCTCACAAGATGACTGCTCATGAGCATAAAGTTGTCCCACATGAGCATAAAGTTGTCCCACAATGAAACTACTCACATGAGCGCCTGTGTGTGGGCATGTTGCCCTCTATAGGCTGGAAGCAGAACATAGGGACATTTTGATAGCTTACAGCTAACAGAGATGGTGCAGGGTGCTAATATAAGCAGCAGAAGCCTCAGGTTTTGGAATTGAAGGGCCAGCAGTCCTGTCTTAGTCCCGCAGGTATATGTGGCTTTCTTATGGAGAGGGCATAATCCTTCCAGATTTAAGGTTGCTACCATGGTCTGACAAGGGAAAACAAAAGCAGTCTTATGAGTAAAACAAAAATCCTGATGCTTCCAAATGTTTGGGGTTTGGAAGCATTAGGATCTCACTGACAACTGGAACATTTTTTTGGCTTTAGATATAGAGAGCTCCATCCTGAAGTCTCTACTCAGCTCAAATATCCCCTTCATGGGAATTTTGGCTAAAGAAGCCTACAGAATGAGGTCCATTGTAGCTAGCTGGGTGATATGCACACTATTAGCTGACCACGCCTTTAAAAACCTGTTTGTCTGTTTAAAAAATATGATAAATATTTTGTTGAGCCAATTAAATTGGGATGGTCATTTGGATATGCCTGGGAATTTTCATCACAAGACATTTCTAAGAGATGCAGGGGAGATTCCCATTGAATTTGGCCTAAATAGGATGTTAAAAAAAAAAAAACACGGGGGAGGAAAATAATCTTTTAGTCATATTAGAAAAGCAAAAATTCTGAAACAAATATGAAGCGGAGCAGTTTAAAAGGATGATATAAGCCTCCTGCAGATGTAGCAGCCAGGAACTGATACACCAGTTTTAAAAATGTGAGAACAAGCCAAATGCTGAGGACCAAATTCCAATACACTTACCCCCTTTGGGTAGAACCAAGAAATCAACAAACTATTCACCAAGTCAGTCATTACACAACATGAGTAAAGGTAGCAAAATCTGGCACTTCATAATAGCAACAAAGCTCTATGGTAATAATGCACTTTTCATTCAAGATCTCAAAGTACTTTACAAACCTTAGTTCGTTAAATTTAAGAATTTCTTCTAAACGTAATAATTTAGAATAAATGCAGATGAAAATTGTGAAAAGGTTTTCCTCAATATCTACAAAGGCTTATTTTTCTTTCAGAGAATTTAATTATCTTTTTGTCCTCCACATTAAAAAAAAAAAAAGTTGTTCAGACTTTTATCTTTCCTCATCAAACTGTAAACATTCCTTTTCAGCCTCATTTTCCCCCCAGCCTTTGATTCAAAGAACTGAAGGAGCTCTTGCTCTGCCTTGAAATTTTATTTAAAATTAAAAAAAAGGGGAGGGAGGAGAAGGAGAAAAAAAAATCCCTTTTCCTGACTAATACTAATAATACAGGTCAAAATGTCAGTCAATCTACAATTAAATGGAAAACAAAAAAGGTTTTCCCTTTTTTCCCCACAGTACAATAGCACTGGAATATAAATTACCGATGAAGATGAAATAATACTTCAAAGCACACGGGGAAGGGCAGCACAGTGTTTACAAAGTATTTTCAATGGCATGATGAAACATTGAAGAAGACGGTAACCCATGGATTTCAGGGGGTATTGGTGAATGGTTTAAAACTAGCATGCGGTAGGATTTTAGGTCCCTATAGTCTATGACCCCATGATATGCTTTGTTTAACAAGGGCAGCTGCAGTTATCAACAGATGTTTCGGCAATAAATAATTGGTATCATCTCGGAAAAGACCCATCTACCTGGGGAGTGGGCATAATGCTGAAAACACTGCTCCGCTATTACAGCCACATTAATCTCCTATCTATCCAGGTTTCTCGGGGAGTTTACTGCAGGTGTTTATCCTGGGAGAGAGCAGACAAATGCTCCAAAGTTAGAAAGCTTTGTCAGGATTGTAAAGGAGGTCGACCTCTGCCATAAATTTCTGTCTAGGGCCACACACACCAAGAGAAAAAAGAAAATACCAAAATAAATTGAGAATTACAATAAAATCCTCCTTATCAGTGGAGCATACGAAAGGAAACACTCCCCACTTACTAGTAACAAGTATGGGGTTCAAGTCAAGCTTCCAATTTTCTTTTTTTAAAGCTACTTGTGCTGATGTGTAAAAAATATGATTGAAGCTCCTGGATCCAAAACTTGTTGGCTCAGGCCTGACTCCCAGTGAAGTATACAAGATCAAGAATGGAATCCTGGCCTAAGTGAAGTCAAGAAGAGTTTTGCCATTCATGTCAGTGGGGTCAGGATTTCTGCCCAGGTCTCTGGGGCCTGACTCCCCTTTCACTTGCATCAGTGTAACTCTGCTCACTACTCCTCATATACACCTCACTATAAGTGAGAGAAAACTGGAGTTCCCTCATCTTTAGTTTAACTCTGTTTTTAAATAGGCACCGTGAACCTAAATATCACACTTGACTTTAAAATAAACAAATAAGCAACACTTAATATTTCTATAACTGGAAAAGGCTGGAGAAAAAGTGGGTTTTTTTAATCCAGTTTGTTTAGCTTGAACTCATTACCTTCCAGGCTTGAGTCTTTAGGCACCAGATATTGATTGTTTAGGACTCAATCCCACAAACTCTTTCTTGGGTGAGTAATCCTTACTCTTGTGAAAAGCCCCATTAAAATCAAAGGGGTTTCCTGCATGATGCAGAAACACATTTTTGCACGTTTCTGTTGTGGAGTTTCGTCCCAAAACTGAGGGCCCAATCTCACATGACCTCACTCATGTGAGGAGTCCTTACTCTGCGCTATCAGCCCCATTGAACTACATTTTAAAATCAGGTTTTACAAAATATTATATAAATATATATTTCAGGATTTTACTTTAAATGTCAGTGTAAAGTTTTCTGGGAGGATTTAAACATTCTCCTCTGTTGCTGGAAACATGAATGCAACAGCATGACAGTAGTGCAAGATCACTGGAATGTTAAAGGAGCTAATAAAGTGAAAGTGACTAATCTATTATTATTAATTCATTGTTTGTATTACTAGAGCAACTAGGAGCCCCAGTCATGGATCAGGACCCCATTGCGCAAGGTGAAAACAGAACAAAGGCCGTCCCTGCCCCAAATGCATCAAGTGCAAAGATTAGTAAACAGCATAAATGAAGTAAAGTTATTTTTATATTTTTCTTTGTATTAATGAACAAATCATTCCATGTAGGCACATTCCTGCCGATTTATATAATTAGTTCTGCCAGAGGGAATACTATCAAAGTCCTTTTAGATAATTTCTTTCCTGTACCATTATACAGTAGCAAAATATTTGTACACATGGAGATGTCACTGCTTTCACCCACTGGAGCCTTTCTGGGTATGTCTACACTGCAATTAGACACTCATGGCTGGCCCATGCCAGCTGACTTTGGCTGGAGGGGCTTGAGTGAAGGGGATGTTTAACTGCAGTATAGATGATCAGGCTTGGGCTGCACCCAAGCTTTGGATCCCTTCCATGTCGCAGGGTCCTAGAGCCCAGGCTCCGAACTTCTACACTGCAATTAATCAGTTCCTTAGCCAGAGCCCGTCACCATCCCGAGTCAGCTGGCATGGGCCAGCCATGGGTTTTTAATTACAGCATATACGTACCCTCTGATGCCAACCTCCTCCATTGTCCACTGGGACTCATTTCCCCACTATGTGCTGTGCTCTGAAGCCTGGTCTACACTGGTGGTGGTGGTGGTGGGATGTCAATCTAAGTTACACAACTTCAGCTACATGAATAACGTAGCTGAAGACAACGTACTTAGACCTACTCATCACAGCGTCTTCACTACGGTGAATCGATTGCTGCTGCTCCCCCGTCGACTCTGCCTGCACCTCTTGCAGCGATGGAGTACAGGAGTCGATGGGAGAGTGCTCGGGGATCAATTTATCGCATCTAGACTAGACTCGACAATTATATAAATGGGCATCTAGACTAGACGCGACAAAATGACCCCCGCTGGATCAATCGCTGCCTGCCGATCCGGCGGACAGTGCAGACATACCCTGAGTTAGGCTATTTTGCCCCACTATCAGGCACAGCAAGAGAGTCTCTTAACAATCAACTTACAGGCTGTCATTGGGTTGCCAGCTGGGAATGGGGGTGAACATCATCTTAGATTTCAAGTTCAAGTCTGAGTGTCAGCTAGCCCACAGCCCAGAAATCTAACAGAAAGGCCTGATTTTGCTCACACTGACATCAATGGAAGAACTCCTATTAATTTCAATGGGAGCAGGACTGGGCTCCCAGTTTCTGAACAGCAATACTATCTTTAGCCTTCCACCTTTCATTATGTCTAGCCTATCCAGAGATTAGGTACTCCATGAAGAGTGATGTCACAAAGTCACTGTCTCCAGGATATGGATTCATTAAAATCACAACAGGAATGATTCTAAGCTGTTCATATTAGTCAGAACCCCATCTCATCTGGGGAATTTAACGAGGGAAGCAATGGAAGTCCCATATCTAGTCTGCGTGTGATTGGCCCTTTTCTGATAGCTGCTTCGTCTGATCAGTTCATTAACAAAAAGTCATTGTCTGCTAAATTACAGTGAGGAATGGAATCATCTGTGTAGCAGTAAATATAGAGGACTAGGGCACTATACACTCAAGAATTGCATTTGTAGATTTTAAAGGAACAGGTGTGTTGAACTTCATACCAGTAATTCATGCAGCCTTGCACTGATCATATCTTGCAGGTTTGTTTTGTCTTCTGGGCCTATGGCTTGTTTGTATTGCCACTTCTCTGGCACGAAGGGCCACTTCATTTCCTTTGCCTCTTCAATAAGGGTCCTTAGATCATCAGGGAGCGAAGCTGAAAAGGTCAAAGTGCAGCTAAGGAAATTGCAGATGATTCAGCCTCTGGTGTTATGATGTAGCATCTAACCTGCAAAAAGCATTCCCTTGCCTGCACCTTTTCTCAGCCACGACAAGCTGTTGGTTTTTGTCACAAGAGTAATAATGAGAGGGGTGCGTCTCATCAGTTGCTCTGCTGTGCCCTGCAGGTAAATTGGGGCTGCCAGCCATTAAAAAGGTTTTTAGCAGGAAGTAAAACACTTTGGTGGCCGTCTATGCGTGAAGAACTAGAGAAAGAAATGTAGGAAACATTTTCCCCAAAGAAAAGGGTTTTTGGCTGAATGAATTAATCTAACAGCATGGTAAACCTATCCCCTTTGCTAAAGACTATTAGAAATCTGCTAATGACTAAAAAGGACTAAGATAATTAGAAGGCTTGGAAAGTTTGTTAATTCTTCAATATCCACATTTGCCACAAAGGTCATTGGCAATGAATTATTCAAGCTGCAGTAGTAGAAATAATTGTGGATCACTCCCCCCCCCCACATACTCCCAGTACCACAGTGAAAAGAGTAATAAAACTCAGTTATGTAGGAAAACGAAGAAGAAATTATTCAGTCCATTTGAATGGCTGATGTATGGCACAGGGAATTAATTCTCTACAAATGCCCTGTATTTACCAGCTGAAACTGCATCACCCATACAGAAAATCTATGGACCAAATCTTCATCTGCTATACAGTAGGGTAGTTCCTTTGAAATCCATGGAGCGACATGGATTTACACTAGCTGAGGATCTGGCAAAATGTTCCTGTACCGTTATGCTTCATTTTCAGTTTATGTTAGAAGCAATAATACTCCATAACGTATAGGGTAGAATTTTCAGAAGTGTTCTGCATAGATTAACTCTGCTCCTGCTGGATCAATGGACCACTGACTTCAGTGGAAGCAGAATTAGGCCAATTTTACATTTTTGAATTCCCCATTGGCAGTGCCTTACATCTGAGGATCTCTAAGTCCTATTTAAAATGGGTATTGTACAGATGGGGAAACTGAGGCACAGTGAGGTTAAAGACCTGATTTTCAGAGGTGAAGAGCACCCAGCACTACCATTGACTTCAAGTGGTATGTCGCATGCTCAGCCCCTCAGTGATTTGCCAAAGATCACACAGTGAGTGAGTGGCAGAGTTAGGAATAGAATAGACGAGGCATGAATGCACGTCTCATGACTCTCAGACCCCTGTGCTAACTACCACAACTTTATGACTCCCACTGCTAATAAAAGTGGATTAGCCAGGGATTATTGACCAGCTGGGGTTAATGGCAGTCATCAGCTGTGTATCTAGCCCCAGCTGGTCATTAATCTCCAGGAAAAACCCTGTTCTGAGATCATCATTACTTAATGAGATAATGAGCTAAATGTACTTCTACATTTCAACAAAATCATGATATCTTAGAGATAATAAATTAAAACGTACATTTCTTATCCTTACTAAAGCCCACTTACTGACAGTGAGATCTATTGGGCTGTAGAATAGTTTTCCTTGGAAAATGATGGAAGCCCTGACATTCAGGGCCAAATTTTCAAAAGTTGCTTTTAAAATTATGCCCACATTCTCGCACATATTCTCTCACTCAAGTGACATTGCACTGCAGTTATATGTTGCTAATGCCTCTCAAGCAGCTAGGATTCCCCAGTGTTCTGAAGCACTGTCCGGGCATTGACTGTATCATTCCCACGGCTCCACAGCCTGGCGGAGAGTGAAGGCACGGAAAGGTGGAGCAATGGAATGGACAGAGGGGATGACAGCTATGCAGCTTACTCACCTCTTCCCAGTGTCAACAGCAACTCTCTGATAACAATTGTGGTAACACATAAATAGGATTGAGGGAAACTTGGCTGACGACAAAGAGAACAGAACTAAGATCCTGCCTTTTTATGTACAGTAGCCTTAATAAATGAAGAGGAAGTTTCCCCTGGCCGAGGAGCATGCTGGAGCCTGCTTGGAGACAGAGTCCCAGAAGGTGCCACTCTAGTGTGCTCCTGGGCTGTCCCATGTGGCTGACAACTCCAGCAGAGGAGCTTCTCCCAGCTTCCCCTTCAGCCCAGAGCAGCAACAGCAGCAGAAGAAGAAAGAGGTCAGGCAGGCAACCAAGCAATACCTGCAGAGATGCCAGAGTCAACTTTTCCGCCAGAGTGACTTCTTTGACTGTCTACACTTGGGGGAGGGGGCAATCTAAGATACACAACTGCAGCTATGAGAATAGCATAGCTGAAGTCGACGTATCTTAGATTTACTTAGAATCTCTTACTTTGCATCCTCGTGGCACGGGATCGACGGCCGCCACTCCCCTGTCGACTCCGCTTCCGCCTCTCACCCTGGTGGATTTCCGGAGTCAACGGGGAGCGCATTCGGGGATCGATGTATCGCGTCTAGATGAGATGCGATACATCAATCCCTGATAGATCAATCGCTACCCGCCGATCCGGCGGGTAGTGTAGACATACCCTCAGACATTTGCCGTTAATGGATTTAACAGTTGCTGATATTGACTTGTTGCACGCCACCGCTTGCAACTTCCCAACATTGCCATTCTCTCCCTTTCTTCTTTCTCATCTCTCCCCTCCCCAATTAAAAAAAAGCACACTGAATTAAATAATACCGACATTTAGTGGACAGTAACAGCATCAAGCATTACAAAAGTAACAAGTAATGTGGTTTGGGACACTCACAGGCAGGCTCCCTAAGACCATAACTGTATTACTGTTACCCTCAACTCCAATGAAATTTAAATTTGCATTCAACATTTTATTTCAATTAGGCCCCGATCCCGCAGGTGGACTCTGTTCCCATTTGGATGCAACAAAAAGCAAAGGATAGAATATGGCCTAATTCTTTCCTATTATTCTTAACCAAATGTCCTTAATGCTGCATTAGTTAAAAAAGAATTTAGGATAAAATTTCCAAAAGCACTTAAGTCACTTTAATGTCATGAGCACTTAGGCCAAGATCTTTAAAGGTACGTAGGTGCCTTACTCCCATTGAAATCAATGGGAATTTTCAATGGGAGTAAGGGGCCTAAGTACCTTGAGAATCTGGGCCTTATGAACCTGTCTCATTGAAAGTCAATGAGTCTTTTAGGTTGTCTTTGGGAGCAGGTCTTCTTAAGCATTTGTAATGTGCCTAGTACAATGGGGCCTCCCATCCTTACTGGAGCCTCTGAATGTGACAGCAATAAATACAATTATTTTATTGTGTTGCATTGTATCATCATCTATGGAATCACAAAATATTGCAGTGGCAACTATAAATAATTCTGCACTCTTCAGCCAAAATCCAAGCACCAGAGATTTTATGGCATGGCTGTGTTATCATTGTAAGCAATGTAAATTCATGGCTAATTAGGGGGGCTGAAGAAAGAGATGAAACTACACTGAAGCTGATTTGTAGGATTTATAAACAAAACAAAAAACCTTAAGTAAGGTATGGTGAGGATTCTTTTTCTCCCCGATTTGTGTATGTTTGGTTTTCAGTTGTTCCTGTGTTTGGTTTGAAAAACCAGTTTGACAAAGGCAACGTCTGGGGGAGGGGAGAGAATAAAAACCCTCAGCGTTTGTGTTCAGAGAATCCCCTTGGCTCAAACTGCTGCCATAAGTGACCCTGTACTAATGCCATTCTGTTGGAAGCACATGTGGGCTGGATGAATCAGTTATATCACAATCTGATTGTTACTGCTGTTTAAAAGCCACCTGCCATAAGAAAGGGGATCTGTAGCCTGAGATCATCCAGCCAACCTGCAGTCCGTGCCCTCCAGTAGAATACACACACAGACAGCAACTATGATTAGGTATTAATATTATTATCACTGCCCCATTGCAAGTGGATTTTCTTCTTTTAGCCAGCCCATGGAAGCCGTTCCTAAGAAAAGCCTGAGCCTCACTTCAGTCTCTGATCACTCACTTCCTGAAGCAGTTTACCTGAAGGGCCATGTCTAATTTAGTAACTATAAGGGCACTGATTTACCTTATCTGGAACTAAGCTGATTATTTCTCATGCTTTGTGGCATTTAATAGGAGAAAAGAAGAAGAGAAGGATGAAGAAGAAAGCGCTACCTGATTAGGAGTTCAAGAGCCCATTCTAAAGAGTGATAAAGCTTAAAGGAATTTGTGATGAGAAAACAAAGTACCCTTTGTAGAAACAGAAAAATCTTTCCGTATCTATAACAGAAACCTATCCACCACCCTCAAACACAATCATGCTCAGAAACTAACTAAGGTGCTTGATAGCCAGCTGACCTCCCAGTAAGATCATGGGTTTGCAAATCTGTTCCAAGCAGACTAGAATACCAAATGGGTCAAGAATGGACTAAATATTATGATGACTGAATCACTCGTGCAAAGTGGGGAGAATGCACTGACAGCATATAGTACCAACTACAGACAAGTGAATTAGTTGGCAAGAAGCACATGCACTCTTCTATTTAAAAAAAATGTTTTTGATGTTTTTTAAAAATCTCAGATTCAACTGTCAATATTTTCCTTTATATTCACGGCATAAGTGATTTTTCTGTGTGGCAAAACAGAATAGGCATACTATCCAGCTGGTGATAGAAAGAAAGACACAGAAAACAAATTCAGTAATGAAAACTCAAAAGATTTCTTTATGTGCAAAATAAAAGGTTGGGTAGCCCCTTAGAAAGCTTATTACAGAGTGAACAGAACTAACAGTAACGTTTGGCAGGTTCTCGTGTCTAATGCAAATTTAAATTTCACTGGAATTGAAATAATTCAGAACATCAACCATCACACAATGCTGAAATAAATGCTAGCTTCCCCATAGCACAGGCAATGTAAAACTCTTCCATCTTAGCGCTCATTTTGTATGTATTTATTCCAAATATTAAATGACAGAGGTTATTCTTGCAATATGGATATTGCAAGTGTTTTTCTTGGAACACCACTTGTAGAGGGGTTGCATGTTTTACAAGAAAGAGATTCAAATGGTGAGATTTTTTATGAGGAGAAACTGTTAAATACATAAGCAACAGACAAATTCCTAGTGAAAGGAAAGTAAATAAGTGCCAGCATTCAGAAGTTGCATCTTTTTTTTTTAATAATTGAAATTTATGTGCATCAGCAAACTTTTGGGCATTGTTCTTCCCAAAATAAACTGTTCCTTATAGGCTCATGTTTACTGAAGCCTAAAATTGGAACTGACAGCAATTCACTGCAACAAAGTGGGCTTCTTTCCGTGCCTGCCTGTAGCCCACATCCCATTCATGCCCTAGAAATCCAGTCATCTCCTGACACTCATCTGCTGGGAGAAGAAAAATAGGACAGAAATGGGGATGTGTCACTGTGGCAAGGAAGTTCATAGCAATCTGCTGGCTTGTTCCTGGGGCCTCTCGTTGAGACCTCACCTTTGCACTGCTGGTACTCTCTCTTGTCTTCCTCCGATGCATCAGAAATCTTGGGTGAGAGCACATCCAGAGCTTGCTTGCACTCCTGAAGCAGCGCAGCCACGACTTTTTGATTATTCATGATGCCTGCTCCCACTCTGCTGGGAATCGGGCGTCCCTGGGTGAGCAGTGATCAATTACCTAGGAAAAGACACAAATTCTAAATGAAAAGGCTCCCTTCAAGGCTGAGGTACCTGGTGAACAAAAGAGAGGGAAGATGATTAACTAAAGCATCATCAATTATCTGTGAGACTCAAGCAGGGAGAGATAATAGGGGAAATACATGACAGCCACGGAAGACTTTATTAGAAGAGTATGTGAAATAACTGCAGGGTCTCTGTGACAAACTGTGCAAGGCAAACATCTCTGAGGTACCAGAGAGCAGAGAGAAAGGGCTTGCTTTTCAATGGAGCCATAAAATCACAAGCAGTGAAGTGACTAGCTGGGGTGCACTGAATCCCTTTTCACTTAGGAGACTCACGCAGTCAAGTGCTTTTAGTTTGAACTGAGTTGCAGACCTTTTAATACAGAATTACAGTGAAGCGCCACATTTTCAAACACTTGCTGGGTGACATGGCATATGCTTACTGGAGCCTGCAGGGAATAGTTAGGTTGCATAATTTTTACTCATGGGCATCCTAGCATGCAGCTCTTTCTTATGCATCCTCCCTGCAACTTGTCTAATCAACACAACACACTGCTAATCCCCCAATACAATATTTTCTCTAAATAATATCTTGAGAGGAATCTTTCCCGGTATTCAAGATTTCAGAATCTATATCTAGAGATACTAGTGTTTGCTTCAATGGCTGTCACCACAGTGTGACACAGACAAACTATACACAAAATATCTAGTTTGAAATTACAGAAAACTATGGAATTAGTTCAGCTACAACAGCCACCTTAGAACATAAAGGGGGAAGAGGTTTTTTATATTATAGGAGGGGCTGGTAGCACTGCCTATTATTAGGATTGCCTGACATTTCCCATTATAAGATCCCATTTTCAGTTGCTTATAACTTTGCCAAATGTAAACCATTTTGGCTGAAATTTTCCATGCCGGCAGTCTGCCTCAGACTGAACTTTTTTAGAAAAATTTCAGCTGAAATGGTTTGGCCATTTCCAAGAATCAGATCAGAGAAAGATACATTGTTTTGCCCCTGTTAAATTTTGGTGACCTTCCCTTTGAGAACTTCTAGTGCCCCCCATTTTGGAGCAGGGACTTGAAGTTTGGCATGGGGTGGCCTTTGTGTCAGGGATGAGCCTTTTGATGACCCTATGAAAATATTCCAAACTTTGGCCAAGTTATAAGCCTTTGAGAAATTGAAGTTGACTCCTGCTCAGAAGAGATTTTGATTTTGGCAGTGAAATTCCCCAAAGATTCCAATTGCACCAGGCCTGCTCCAATTCGAGACTGAGCAGGGCTTTCCCTGAATTGCATCTCAGGGCTGCTACAGGCCGGGCCTGTCAATGACGCCCCCGTTAGGCCCAGGCAGTTTGGAAGACAAAGCTGTTTGATTCGAATACAGAGGGGACAAGAGCTGGACCTGCAAGGGGAGTGAGGGATAGATTGGCATAAGGAACCTGGGCAGAAACTGGGACAAAGAGCTGAGGGGCAAACACTGAGATTGGACAAGGAGCCTGAAAAGGAAAATTGAGACTGGAAAACATGGGGAAGGGGCAACTGGAGGACAGATTGGGGGAGGGAGACAGATTGGATGAGCTAGAAGGAAAGGTACTGGGACTTGCTGGTCAATGGGACTGGTCAAAAAGATGGGGTGACTGGAAATGGCTGGATAAAGAGAAGCGTGGAGACAGGGATGGGAAGTCCAAAGCGATGTTGTCTGATCTATTAATTGCATGTTGATTATATTACTAATTTATTTCCTTAATTAGCACTCTGAAGTTTGGTAGGTTCTTGTATCAAGATCAGGCCCAGTATTATCAGAACTACTGTTGCAACCATGCACACTGAGGGGTCCTAATGTAACATGCACACTCTGGTTTATAACAGTTTTATTAATACAGTTAGCAAATTCTCAAACACTCCAACCCAGCAAAGCAGGCAGAAAGAAGATAAAATGAGTGGAGCATCCACATACAGGGCTGGCTCTAGCCATTTCGCCGCCCCAAGCACGGTGGCACGCAGCGGGAGGAGCTCTGCCGCTCGCCGGTCCCGCGGCTCCAGTGGACCTCCTGCAGGTGTGCCTGCGGGAGCTCCACTGGAGCTGCGGGACCAGCAGACCCTCCATAGGGATGCCTGCGGGAGGTCCACTGGAGCTGCCTGCCATCCTTCCGGCAACAGGCAGAGCGCTCCCCGCGGCATACTGCCCCAAGCACGCACTTGGCGTGCTGGGGCCTGGAGCCGGCGCTATCCATATACTTATCCCCATCCCTTGCAAAACAATCTGAAGTGTTAGTTGCCTTCTTCCTCACCATCTCCAGTGGTCATCATCCTGGTATCTCCCAAGAGCTACGTCTCTCCCTCTCAAAGCACACAGGCTGTGATACAACTTTCATAATGCGTTATGCTGATACCACTATGCCTAATGCATATTCAGTAGGGGTTTCAGCCTCTTTTCCTTATTTATAGCTCCTCATGGTGCTATGTTGGGGTACCGGTCTCCCAAAGGTTACTAATCCTTATCCCACATGCTTATTAGCATGTGTGTCAATTAGTTTACCATGGCATTCTTGTGATCAGAGATCAGCTGATGTCCCTAACTAAAATATCCTAAAAAAAAATTCCATCTTGTGATTATTTATCAGCAGTTTAGTTATTACAGCGTTCTATCTTGTGATTCTTATCCTCTAGCTTACTCTTGGTTGGCTACTTACGCCAAGGATTTTTGGGCCTTATGCCTTAATTAGTTTGGCTAATTAACTACTGTTGTGTAGGCTCGTTGCATTACTCCTTTCACTTATACCCAGGCTTCCCCTAGCATATACCTACACCTATAGGCTACAGTGACAGACCTAGGACTTTCTGGGAAAGTAGACTGGGACTGGTATGAAAACCCTGAGGAGTGGAGGCTGGGACTGGCTAGGTGAGGAGAATGGGATTGGGACAAGGAGAAAGGAGTGAGGAAGAGACAGGATTAGGGCAGGGCCACATTGGAAAGGATGGGGCAGAAATGATCACATTTTGGGGGGCAGAGCAGAAAAGTCTGTGCCTACTGGAGCACACTCCCCTACAGAGCCTGGAATGGAACCCAAGATCTCCGAGTCTCCCCACTTCTCAGCAGTCAGCAAATATTCGTGAAACTCTGGCAACCTCTCTCATTCTGCGCCAACGCTGGTCCACATACAGGATGACAACCTGCTACCGCTATCCTTTATTCCCTTAGCTCCATTGGCAAAGGTCAGTATAGTGGCTCTAAAAGTTCCAGTTCTGCTGATGACCCATGTGGATGCCAGTATCATGCCATCTGATGAAATTTCTGTTTTTTTTTTCAGTTTGGAATTTACACACAATAAATTATGTGAATTAAACATTATTAAGGTTGCAAAGTCGAGAACTCAAAAATCAGGAAATA
The DNA here is from genome assembly GCF_003597395.2 of Chelonoidis abingdonii. Taxonomy (NCBI): domain Eukaryota; kingdom Metazoa; phylum Chordata; order Testudines; family Testudinidae; genus Chelonoidis; species Chelonoidis abingdonii. The sequence continues at coordinate 29,183,857 of NC_133773.1, forward strand.
CCAGAATAAAGTTGCCTGTGCAATCTTTTATCTGCATTTGTTGCAGAAGCTGGAAGATGAGTAGTGAATGAGGCAAAGGATTACAGGTAGAGAAAGGATGGTCTTGTGGTGAAGGCACTTAAATGCTGCAAAATACAAGCACAAGCCTTTAAATCACTTCCACATTACTCAGGGTTTCATTGATTTATGAAGCATGTTCTTTTTGCAGTTACAGTTCAGGACAGAAACAGGTGGCAGATTCTCAGTTTTAAGTCCTATACCTCTAGAACAGTCTCCTGTCACCAGTCTTCTTTATGTTAACAGGAGTTTTGTTCACTTCACATGCACCCACTGGAAGGAATTACGACTTCAGTAAATTCATTGTAACAGATAATGCTTGAAAGTGAGTCAGTGGAGGATGAGATGCTCACAAATTTGGTGGCTGTCCATGAACAGGGATGGGTTTTTCACAGCAAGTCTATAGAAGATTGCCTCACTCCACCAGTGCTGTCTTCTCCATAGTGTTCATCAGTGATGGTAGCAATAGAAATGGCCTGATCCAGTGCTCCGCATTCTCCCAAGCATGCAGAAGAGTCGGCAGAGCTCCACTGCCAGCAGAGGATGGGGGAATGGCAAGGAACTACTTTCTGGTCATGTGATCTCCTTAGCTCCCCAGGCAGAGGGACTGCCGGCTGCTCTTTGGAGACAATGGAAGAGGGAGCGCTAATGCTCCCTGAGACTGTGGTCCGTCTAGGGTCTGCATCACCCCACAACACAGGGCTACACTAAATGACGCAGTCTAGCTTGAAGGCCTGATCTTCACTACAAAATATTATCGTGAAGACTCCAATTAACTTATAGAATACTGACCACAACTGTGCATCCAGCATAGATACGGCACAAAGCCTGGTCAGCATCATGTCAGCTAGTCATGTTTAAACCCTAATTTAGCTATTTATGACTTAAAAACAAACAACAACAATCATCCTGAGGTTAAAACCTACCCCCTCTTCTCCGCCCCCTCCAAAAAAAAATAAAAATTCAATTCTAAATGACAAGTGAAATTGTAGGCCAAACTGTTTGTCAAGATCATTGGAAAAGGCTCATCACAACTTTGCTTCACAGAGATCTCTTTTCCTAAGCATCCTTTGTACAGAGGTAAGTAGTGAGAACTTCAGTTTGCTAAACCTGGTAGCATTGCTGGAAAAGTACATCCTTATAATATCAAAGCACTCTCCTCCTTATCCCATTAGGGCTAAAGAAATTGATCCAGTTACAGGCTACCTTTCAATCAAGGTAAAAACAAACCAGCTCTCAACTCAAGCTACTCTAAAACACCAGAGCTACATTTACCATTAGGCACACTGACATCCAATTGATTTATCTGACTGAACAATCCTGTTAGAGAAGGGGTGCATGTGACAGTGTCATGAGTACGTCTCAGGTTAAGATGAATCATTCCTGCCATGTGGCCCTAGCTCTATTCCTGCATGTAAATAGATTTTCTTAAAAAAAACTTGCTTTTCTGGGGAGCACTTTATTACCATACATATATGTATTAGTTTACATACACACTCTCTCTCTCTCACTACAGAATATGTGTATATGGAAAAGAGAGAGAAGGAGACCCCACCAACTCTGGAAATAGCATGCATTAGCAGCTGGTTGGAGAAGAAATGTTTTGAGCCACATCATCCCAACTTCAGAAAAAAAAAATCTCTGCTAAAAATGCACTAGAGCAAGAAAGAACACAGAGCTGGTCTTAAACACAGTGCTCAAGGAACAGGGGAGTCAAAGGGAGCTTTGCAAACATGGTCTGACTTGTGCTGCATACATTGCAGTTGGACCCCGGAATCTAGCCCATTATTCCTTAAGTGAGACTTTAGAAACGTGTATATGGTTTTCCCCAGCTAACACTGTGATTTTTCAGCAGTTTTGAGATATTTTTGTCTACTGACCACAAATATACATGAAAACACTTTTTCCCCTTGGAATTCAATCACCTCTTCCAGGGTGTCCACTTCCAAGTTGCCCCCAAGGTGAATGATGGGTTAAAAAAAATTCAAATTCCCTACTTCGCCACTTCAGAAATAGTTTCTCGTAAAAGATCTACACCTCTCGAGTAACTGGAGAGTGTAGTCAGAAAGAATAAGTTCTCTTCAAGTTATTGAGCACCACAGTGTAGATTTTGATCCACAAGTCCTAAAACTTTTATTGGGAAACAATTTGGCTAATCAGTTCCCAGGAAAACGACAACCAATCTATTTTTCTTCACATTTCCCACTTGCTGCTGTGCAGGACTGCTAACTATAGCATCAGGATATTTTTTATCTGGTAAACTATCGGCCTGCAAACCCACTTCTCTCCCAGTAAGTATGTTTAATGTTCCTGCAGGCCATTGGGAACAAGGATGGAAACATTGACATTTTAGATCCTATCCAGTTTGGGCTGAGCATCCTACAACAAACCGTTCTCCCACTCCATATTGGACTATTGCTGAGACGTTGATACAGTGACCTGGTACAGTCTTTGCTGACTTGGCCTTTGTAGATTTTTTGCCCCTTTATTCCTCCCCTGTCCCATGCAAAATACAGTCAGTGTAGATTGGTGGCCAATAATCTGGGCCTGTCGTACCATGCCATCAAGAAGGAGCGGCACAGTAGCTAGAAAGAAAGGCAAGAAAGAAAAAACCCACCACCATTTTTTTTGGTGGATGTCACGACAAAGTTACTCTACATGCTGTACAATAATGAAATATTTGTAAGATTTGTTGGTATATCATGAGCTTCCATGTGTGTTGATGAATGACAGAAGGGCCCCTGGGTTGAAAGCAGCCATGTGTTCATTCTGGTGCTCTCTTTTGCCATTTCTTACATAGCTTAATAAAAAATAAAATAAGTGCTAATAGTATTAGAGTGCTAAATACTTCTTCACCTCCAATAAAAAAGGACTCCTAGCTTGCACGTTATGTATACAACACTCTAAACTCCAGTACATGACCAAACATTATCGTGAGCAGATGGAAGGGGGCTTAGGGCACCAGAGCGGAACAACTGAGAGACTCCAATAGGATTATGAATGCACATTTCACTGGTATACAACTTTTCAATTGCATTTATTAAATTTTATAAACATAGGCCTCTTTCCTGGCTTGGTCCTGCACCACCTTGAAGTCAGTTGCAAAGTTTCCATTGGCTTCAATATTTCAGGATTGGTCCCTATATCAGGGTCCAAGAGTTAGACCAGCAGCTCTATAACTATGGTTCCAAGACTGCCTGCAGATTGCAGAGAAACCTGGCAGATCAAAAGGTGCTGGCTTCTCCTCCAAGATCCTGGAAGCAGCTGAACACAAAAAGGAGGAGCCAGCACTATGGCCTACCTAGGAGGCCTACCTAGGAGGAGGAGGAGAAACAGAAGCCAATCCCAGAGGCTGGACCCATCAGGTGGACGGGAGCTGTCAGCTACAAGCAGGAGCAACATCTGGGAACAGAATTAAGAACCTCCAACAAGAATGCCCATGGGAGAAGTTACCAAGGGGCTCAGCAGCATTTTCAGGGGAGCAAGCTACAGGGAGGAAAGGGCATCAGAATGCTGGGTTAGCATTGGCAAGAAAACAGAGACGAAAGTGATTAGGCAGAAAAGCAATGTAGCCAAGGAGCAAAGGAGAAGAGAATCAGGGGGTTGCACAATATGTGCTGAAGAAAGGAAGATCTGACAGCAGGGAAACATGCAAGAGGAAAAGACGATCAGGTCCCAGGGAAAGCTGGGGGTAGGCGAATAAAGAATATGGAGAAGGAGATGAACTGAACAGCAAAAGAAGACAGTATAATTAATTTTTTCCCAAGGAGGAAAAAACCTTTATTGTATTAAAAACACCAGAAAATACCTAGTACTTACAAATGCTGTAGTTGCCACACAATGGGAGTGAGAGTAGGAGGCTGGAGTGCAGGGAGGGGCGGGAGGGCAGCAGCACCATTAGATGATCTCTTTAGCAAGGTGTGGACCATACTGTGACAAAGTTTCAGAACCCCTGAGCTAGAACATCACAAAATCTGCCAAAAGAAAGGAATTTTAAGTTATATTGTGGGTAGGAGGAAATTTGGGGCTTCGCCTAACTGGACTGCAATCAGTTTTGAAAAGCAATCAACAGACACTCCAAAAATGGAGCAAACATAATAATCATTTGAGAAGCTGCAAACAATATTTAGGAAATGTTCACACTGTTACGGTCCTGAAATCCCAATTAGAGTTTCGCAGCCTTTTGTCTCTGAAAATATATTATCCTAATTTTAATCTTATTGAGGCCATGCTACAATTCCAGGGAGACCAATGAAGGGGAAGCAAAGACCTGATGATTTCCATGTGGAGGCTGCATTTATGGATTAATCCCAACAGGGAGCAACTAAACCTCATCCCAGGGGCATTTCAGTTGGGATGCCGCACAGTCAATTGAGAAATGGGGTAGTTATTTATGACTGGGACTGTTTTGACTTTCAAATAAACATTTTAATTATTTTAAGTGCTACACTGAAACTCAAAAATCAAACACTGTTTTAATTTTTATGTCAGCTGTGCCTCCTTCTCCTCCCACCCTGCACCCCGCCTTACTGATGGAAAATTCAAGCTGGGTTTAAATGCCACAGTGTACATGATACTGATCTTCATGTCAATCACATCAGAAAGTGTGTCCCCAGAGCAAAATCCACTGCTGAGACACATTGCTGAGAGCCCTTTCTACACCAAGCAGATTTAGAGTCTGATTCTAGAGTAACTCCAATGAAGTCAGTGGGGCTGCATTTGTCTAACCTGATATACATGAAAGGCGCACCCTCAACTTTCATTGATTTAACTAGAGCAAGATGTACTCAACTTCTCTAAAAATCAGGCTCTCAGTGACTGGCTCAGACACCCTGACACATCTCACTGTAGCAAAACATTCTCACCTTTTTTTCCCTGTATATTCATGATCTAGGTGATATTTTTTTCTCAACTGCTCGAACAACTTTAAAAAAAAACTGATCCTTTATTTTTATATGAAAACAGTTATTTTTAATATATTTCCATTAAAATTAAATGTAAATTCCATTTAGTAGAATGCAACCTTTTAACTTTTCTCTCCCTTCTAATTGAAAGATTCTTTCCTTCCTTTGCATGTTGCCTTGTGCAGCTTGGCAATTCTGATGTATGTTGAGCTATGGAATACTTCATAGAATATCAGGGTTGGAACCTCCTGCTCAAAGCAGGACCAATTCTCCAGACCCCTAAATAGCCCCCTCAAGGATTGAGCTCACAACCCTAGGTTTAGCGGGCCAATGCTCAAACCACTGAGCTATCCCTCCCTCCTTCTATTTTCTGCTATGCCAGTAGAAATCATTCCTCTTGTTCTAATCAAATTAACTGAATATATAAAACTGCCCATTGTGAAGATTACATATGACAACAGATGATAGGCCCGATCCTCAGCTGATATAACTTGGCATAGCTGCATGTAGCTTCATTGTGATCAATGGAGCTGCACTGATTTACACCAGCTGAGGATCTGGATCCAAGTCCCTTGACTAAATGGGAGCAGTAGTGAAATCATGACCCTCTGGAGCTACTATAAAGCTACTCTAGCTGCATACCTGCATCCATTAAATCTAAGGAGCCTCATCCAGTCCCCTTTAGAAGGAACTAGCAGAACTCCTATTGACTTCCATCAAGAGCAGGACTGGGCCCCACACCTGTGAAATTTAGAAGTCTAGATGTTGTGTTTTTACTTCCACAGCAGTCTGTTTTTCTTTCCAGATCCAAATGGTCAGGGCCACATTTTTATGCAATGTCTGTCTCCCAGTTCCTATTTAAAAACCAATTTAATAAAATGAGATTATTAAAAAAAAAAGTAGAAAAGGCATACTACTAGTTCTGCGCATTTATGTACTTGTCACACAACACTTTGGGGCCAAATCCCTAGTTCATGCAAATAGTGTTGCTCCATTAATTTCAATGGAGCTATGCTGATTTACAGCAGCTGAGGATTTGGTCTCATGTCCCAGAATTTTTCTACATGTGGAAAAAGCAACACGCTAGCAACCAAAGACTAAACAAAAATATCACCAGTGAGCATTTCAGCTCATCATTATTACTATCATCCCCAGCAGCAGGCAAGTTCAGTTTCTGAATATTCTGACAATCACTTGCGTTTCACTAGAGTATTATTTTTTTTTCTGGTGCATAGAAGCTTTGCTTTGTCAGAGATAATGAAAGAGACATGGCAAAGCTATTTGCTAGGGGCTTTTTATTTTTTTACTTCTCTGGTTTAAAGATTAAATGTTTTCTTTTTGTAAAGCTGGGTATACCAACTGGCATTGGCTGTATTAAAATAAGGAAGAACCTCAATCAAAAAAACCTCTCCAAAGGCAAGCTTTCTTGTTAATATGCACAAACATGAAAGGCTTTCTTTTCATCCTATACAACTACAGTGTGTGTAAATTGCAGGGGGCTCATTGGCATAAATCTCGGCTGTGACCTCTGAGGTAAACTGGATTTACATTACTTTCTGACAAGAATTAAATGAAGGCCTTGTGGATATACGAACAGCCTTCTAGACTGCAACAGATGGGCATGAATGTGCTCCCTAGGCAAACTATCAGTGACATCTGTGTCCTCCAAATTCTGGTGGTCTCAGCCAATTAACAGGCAAAAGGAGAGAAGGGGGAAAAAAAAAAAGCCGCCCTCTGCACAGCCACCCCCAGTCAAAACTGAAGCAGAAGTGCTTGTGTTTAGAAATGGGATCAGGAACAGCCCACAGCAGTGAGGGGATTGTTATTAGGCTCTACAGAGATAAGCATTACAGAAAAAGCTAATGTGGATAGATTAGACATTATTAAAACTGAACAAATTCTGCCCCTCAGTTAAACCAGTGTAAACCTAGAGTAATATCCTTATTGAGATAGATTTGCTCTGGTGTAATGGAAAGCAGAATTTGGTCTAATGCTTGCTTATAAGCAGAGATGGGCCCAAAACAAAGCACTTCATCTAACCTCACTAACCCATGCTTTGGGAAAGCTTAGATCCAGGTCTGGAGCCAAACTTGATATCTGCTTCCTATCTCTGTAGTGGGGTGAATCAGAAACTGGATCCAAACATCCCTAATTCAGATCTGGCCTTTTCACCTTTTTTGGTGAGGCATATAGACCCCTGAGAAAAAGTGCTCAAGTGACTAATGTAATAAAGATTGGAGACAGAATCTCTGTTATCCACCTTGGCCATTATTGAACAACAGAGCTTTGGGGATGGATTGTAAATATAGCCACTGGACATTTAGGGATCCTTCATATGGTTCTTCAGAGAACTTCAGATATTTTTCAGTGTGGCATAGATACTGAGTAAAACATCAAGAATGTTCTGTATTAGTAAAACAAAAAAAGTCTCAAGTGATTTATTTCAAAACTGTTTTAGCTTTTAAGGGAATAAAGTCTTTAAGGGAAATGATCTATTCAGAATGAAACATTTGAGATTATGCTTTTGAATTTTAGGGAACATCCATGAAATTTAAAAACAATAGACATTTACATAAAACTTTGATCCTGATTATGAGTGCAAGGGACTAGAGTAGATGACCTCTCAAGGTCCCTTTCAGTTCTATGATTCTATATGAGAAAACCAGACATCACCACTCTAATAGGCCCCTAAGAAAGAAAACTTCCAACAGGTGAAGTTTCACACAGCACTTTGATTTAGGTCTTAAAAAGAAAAGTGGTCAGTAAAAATTTTGGATTTCATTGCTCTCCAGAATGTATCCTCATTAAACATTTCCCTTGAGAGTTAGCCTTTTTAAGATAGGTGGGGATTTAAAATAATCACCCTCGATTCTCCATGTCTATGTAAGACTTGTCCTTCTTGCAGTTGCATGTAAATATTCCCTTTTCCATTAGTTCACCCATAGCTATATCCACAAAACAAGACACATGAGGGAAGAAGTGACTGACTCAGAAATACTGAGCGCCACAACTTTCACTGAATTTAATGAGAGATGCTTAACTTTAAGCATGTGCTTAAGTATTTTCCTCAATAGCAGTTCTTTCCTGAATTTGGCCATATATGCACAATTTCTCTATGGTAAAGACACTTCACAACTTGCACTAATTTATTTCACTCTTTGACATAGTCACTTGCATTGTCCATAGGAACCAAAAAAGGCTGCCTGCAAGAATATTTGCATGAGCAGCATTATTCTGGAGAACATAAAATTATCACCTCGATCTATAAACCAATAATGCAGAGCAACTGGCCACTTTATGTACTAGGGGATGTAAGGGAAGGAAATTCTGGGCAGAAACATCCCTAAACTGTTCAAACTTCGTTTACTTTATTAACCAGAAATGTTAAAACAAAGAAGCAAGCAAACCCAACCTGAGTCTACTGCCCCTTTTGGACTATCCTCTGTGTCTCAGGTGTCTATTTTCAACAGACTGTGCGGTACACTGCTCTATATTCACACCACATTCATAGACCATTTGTTCTTGCTGCTCGATAAAAGCGGCTGATTGGTGGATATGAAATGTGTACTGTAAGCTTTTCCTCATGAAACATAAGTTTAAAAATATTTCCATTACTTCCCTTAAGAACAGTGCAAAAGTCCCAACTTTTTACCTCCTCCACCCCTAATTGATACCTCTAGTATAACACAGGGTGATAACAGCAGAAGGGATATTGGGCTAAATGCAGAATTGTGATAGTGTCCGTACTTGGTGTACAAAAGCACCTGTTGTTTTGCTCTTGTAGTGACTTTAAAAGGGCCAATTCTAGCTCTCCTCCCTCTCCCAAAACTACCATTTCACACACCATTATTGGATGCAAAAGAGGGAATAACTGAGAGACAGATCAATAAATTTAAAAGATCTTTAAAAAAAAGAAAATGAATTTGGTACAGCACATATTTTTAGATCAAAGATGCCTTTGAAGTGACAAACCCCTAATCCATAAACTACTGAAGCACTTCCTTTCTGTTCCAAACTACTTGTTGTCAAATAAAATGGAAGTTAAGGAAATTATCTTTATCTGAAAATGGCCAAAAGAAGCCATCACCTAATGACAGCCTTGTCACAAATGACAATTGGGGAAATTGTTAGGAAGGCGAGGCCTAACGACTTGAGAAATAAGCTTGCTGTTTGCACTAATCTGGTCATGCAGCCCCCCACACACAATTCCAGTCAGCTTGTTGTGTGAAACAGCTAAGTCTTTGTCACTGTTAACAGCGGCTGGAAAGACTTCTCTTTCATGAATATGTATCACCAGCCCTCCGTGTCTACAGAGACAAACCCTTCAAAACTGCAATATAAAAAATAAAAACACCCTCCCCCACCAAAACAACCAACCAACAAAAAACAAAATCTAAACTACTGAGCTGAGCAGAGAGAAATACTAGTAACTAATGAAAGCTCACGCTTTGGTAATCAAGCCAGAGGAACCCTCTGCTCAAAGCCTTTCCTAGGACTTTTATTTCCCAGCAAATTGAGATGAAGCCTATAGAGCACTTCACATCTTCATGTGTAAATGTGCAAAACCTAAATGACCCCATAGGGGTCTATTATGCATCTTTCTCTATATTTATACTAAATATTTGACCAAATGTGTTGCACGGGTATGAAAAAAAACCCTGGCTGTATATACAAAACTGTGGACCTGATCAACTCAAACTCACGTGAGCCCATGCTTACTCATGTGAGTAGTCAAGTTGATTTCGAGGGGATTACTCATGTAAATACAGACTACCTGCAACTGTAACTGTTCCAAGGCTTCACATCTCTTCGGGTGTGAAACTTACAAATACATTAAAAATAATATGCATTAAATCAGATTAAAATGTTTAACATTTTTAAAATATGTATCTTAATATACTATTTTCTACTATAGGAATGGGTTCCATTTAAAAAAAAAAAACAATTTGGCCAAGAATTTCAAAAGCAACTAGTGATTTTTGGGTGCCCAACAACACAAAAGGGCCCGATTTTCAGAAGGCAGGTGCTCAGCACTTTCTAAGAATCAGATCTCTTTAAACATCTCCAGCTGGACAACCAGAATCACGAGAAATTTTTGAAACTCTTGGGCTTTATTTTTTATGGGATTTTTTTACCAACTATTCACAAAATGCTCCACAGAGAGAAGTATAATAGAAACATAGTGCCCGATTTTACTGTCAGTAACACCGATTAAATCCAGAACAACTCAGATGATGTCAGTGGAGTTACATTGGTATAAAACTGGAAAATGTGAGAAGGGACTCAAACCCACAGCACTTTACAAAACTGTGCACTGAGGTTCATATACAGGCAAAAGGGAGGAAATGGCTTATAAGGATGCAGTAGAGTAGATATATATGACAATTATTTTGCATCTGCAGAACTGATCCTGAATTTCCTGCATACCATAATCTGCTAGTAAAACCAGTGGGAGGTACAGAAATTTGTGTGTATGTGTGTGTGTGTGGGGGGGTTCTCTTAGGAATGCTGTATATTAAAATAGTCAATATTGTTCATAAAGTTACCTTACGATATTTACTACTGCTGTTTGAACTTTGGTGAGCTAATCAGGTAACAAAATGAATCTTAATTTACTAAAAAGAAATGTTTTTGTAACATCACATATTTTAATTTTTTCTCCCAGTAACAAAAGGAAGAAATTGGACTTCCAGTGGCGATATCAAGACACTAAGCTCAATTTTGAGACTCTACGATATTATGCAATGTTTGCTGTAGACATTTCCATTCATTAGCATATTCTATTTTACATGAAATCCAGTGATGAATGCTCCCCCTGATCTAAGGCTAATCCTCTTTAAAGAGCTACAGGCTATATTACATGTGGCCACAGCCGCAGTTATGCCATGGCTGAATCACTTTGAAGCCTATTGAACAGTGTTCCCTTGTGAGACTTTGCACAAATCCATAAACCAGTGCTCTCTGTGTTGTGAAATCCTAATGTTTTCATCACGAAGAGTTTTTATAAAGGGACAGAACCTTTCTCCCTCCAGTTAAGGTCACACTGCACATGAGATGCTAGGTTGTCGTCACTATTTCTAACTGCCAATCTATAACTGCAGCATACAAGATTAAAGTAAAATGTTGGCCTGGTCTTTCAACAGCAAGCAATTATTCAGAAGACATGGCTGTTGGAACAACAATTTACAATATATAAAGGTGAACTGAGAACCAGCCTTCCGGGGGAGATTGCCTTAGCACATTTTTCTGTGGGCTACTTAAAATTTACCAAATTTTGATGGCCACCTTCTAAATTGTGATGGCCAATATAATCAGAAAGTGATGTGGGATACTATTGTAACCTGGAAATGTTTTCTGAACCATGCTTCTCTCCATTTCTCTATTCCATCCCCCTGCTTCCCTCTCTCTTTTTTACATCCATTTCATTCGTATGCATTTTCTTCATCCACATTCTTTTTCTTTCTTTTCCTATATCCCTTTCTGTGGACCTGATCCAGAGTCAAATGAAATCAGTAGAGAGACTCCCATTTACTGCAGTGGGTTTTAGATCAGGTCCTGGCTGTGTGCGCACGCATATTTGTTTCTCTTATTTTCAGGGTGGCAGCTGAAAACAAGAGAAAAGAGTCCAGCAGATGCCTCACTGATTCACCAGAAAGCTTTATGATCAATGCTTGCTGCTGAGTGAAACTGTCAATATTGCATCATCCCAGGAAGCTTTGTCACCTAGTACCCACCCTAGGTAAAGCACTTCTGGTCAGCACCAACCGGCTATTTTTCTGCTGGCTATTCCACAGATGTCCATTAAGGAAATAAAATAATTAAACTCTGGGGCAAGATGCATCTCACTTAGGTAGATGACTAATGCACACCACCTAACCCCTTTACAATTTGAGTAGTGGACTAGAATATACATTGTCACACAATACAGTGCACAAGGTACCTTATTTATGTGAGCATTGCAAGACACAGTACAATCAAATTAGAAAGAAAATCATGGTATTTATGGGGCCTGTCCCAAAGCCTACTGAAGCCAGTGAATTTCTTCAGGCCCTTAAAAACTGCAAACACTTATCTTTATACATAACTAATTTGCTTCAGAGTAGCCAAACAGGGTTTTTTTAAGTGATAAAAATAATATCTTACATTTACACAGCAACTTTCATTAATAAGGACCCTGGTATGATATTCAAAGTAAGCACTTCTAGACAAAACTATACACAATGATCACTTCATATGCCTTTGAAATGCAGCCACCTTTGAGGTGGAATGTGGCAGCTGTACACAACAGCACCACACCTTAGAATAGGAACTACAGAAGAATACTATATCCATTTGAAGGTGCAGATAGAATGTAGCTAGGCAGAACACATTTCTTAAATTGCAATCTGACCAGGACACCAGGACTAATACTCTGGCTCTTGCAAGGAGTGCCATAGGGTCTTTAATGATCACAACAAGTCAGTAGGGTTACAAAGGTTAATACCCTGTCACATGATGGGTCATAATCCACTGACTCCAGTGGTTTCTGGTATAGTCAATTTTATGTCTCATTTGAAAGATGAAACCTTTCAAATGAGACATAAAAGTAGCCCAGAGCCCCCTACATTCTGTACCTACTCAGGGAAAAAATACCATCTACTCTACTGAATTCCAATATCACTTCCTACAGTTTAAAGGGATTCTCTTGGGCATCTCCCAGCCAAGTACTGACCAGGTCCTATTTTGTTTAGCTCACGATATTGGACAAGACTGTAGTCTGAGGTGGTATAAAGAATATCAAGGTCTACGTGCAAAATGTTCAAATTCTGTCATTCTGCAAGGAAAACGGTCCAAACCATCCTTGAAGTAGGTGATAACTCATATAAATACCTCTGAATGAACTTAAAAGACATACAGCCCCTCCCACCTCAATTTCCCTCTCTCAGAGTCTCCTTTTCCCAAGGGCTGATCTCCTGCCTGCGTTATTCTACCATATATGATAAGATGGCCCCTTCCTGAGTCACCCTCAAGGCAGGCCATGGCTGACAGATGCTCCTGCCTCAGTTTCCCCTTTCTTCTGGAGCTCAGTAACTCCATGCAATAAATAGCCCTTTTCACAGTTAATTTATTACCAGAGGTCCCAGAACCATAATTCAGATTTCCCCAGCACAGTCTGAACGGTACATTCACTCTTTCAAGTCCCAAAAGTCCATCCACACCAAGTACAGCTCTGGTGTCTCTCACTGTGCTCCAGCTCCCCCGTATGCCTCCTCACTATGCCTCACCCCAGCCCCTCTAGCTGAGGTGTTTGTTCTGCTTCCTTCCCAGTTCTTGCCTGGAGACATCAGCGGGTTCACCCCTCTGTCATTCCCAGCCTTCAGCCCTCTCTGGCTTTAGTTCTACAGCTCAGAGAGCTGGCAACCATCGCCCTTTGCTATTCTCAGCCTTCCGCCCTCTCTGGCCATGGCTCTCTGGTCTAGGAAGTCTGTAGGTGATCCTCTGACTACTTTCTCACCTTCTGCTTTCACCAGCCTGATCTGGCACCACTGCTGAACCACAGCATTTTCACTGCTTCCTCCTTCAGGAGCAGCATCCTCATCCTGAAGCTCTCAACCCAGCTCTGCTCTTCCTCTGAGCTCTTTCTATTCAGGACTCTGGCCTCACCCCCTTCGTGGACAATGGGTTCTGAATTCTTTCTCTGGGTTCTGAAGTCATACCTGCCTTTGGGGTGTCTCTCATTTCTAACCCCAAGGGCAGTCCTGCCCTCCTCATTACACCAGACAAGGGCACACCTGGAGAAGAACAAGAGAGCTGGGTCCCATTCCATTAAGGGATCAGCAACCCTGTTAGAAGCCCTTCTTAGAAGATATTCATTTAATTTGCCTCATCCTGTATAAATGAAAATGTCTCCGATATTTCAGTCACTAGAATTCAAGCACAACCAAGGAGAAAACCTTAAATATATGATCAGTGATCTCTTAAGTTTGAGGAAACCTCCATAAAATTAGAACTTAAGTCAACACACGTTTAGTCACAGAATACATAATCTCCCTAAAAACATGGTGTAGGATCCTCAGCTGGAGTAAATGAGCGTAACTTCACTCATGTTTACTGTGTAGGCCAGATCCTCAGTTGATATAAATCAGCATAGCTCCACTGGGGCCAGACACCAATAAAACCTGCTTTTTTGATCAATGAATTTGATGTTTTACAGAAAAAATGCAAGGGGCTCCCTTTCTATATAGCGGTGAGGGAGGGAGCACAATTATGCAAGGAATTAGGTGCACAATTACTAATCACAATAGTGCTGCCCTAGAAGTAATATTAGTGATTTCTACCTTCCAACTCTACTAAATCCACTAGAAATTCCTCTTCAAAAACATGCCCCACCCCGCAATCCGAGGCTCCAAGCGGTTTTGGTGCCTGACTGCAAAAAGGCAAAGAGGGAAGTTCCGAGAATATCTCCCATAGATCAGTCGGATGATTTAGGCTTCCTTTAATGATGACATTATTTTTAAAATCTTGGCTCTTCCCTCATTCACTTCCCTTTGCTACTCTTGAAACCCTGCACCACAGTGAGCCTCTCCCATTCTGAGGGCTGCATGAGGCTTCCTCCAAAGTCAGTCAATGCCACTCTAATTAGCAAGAGCCACGTGAAAGTGCCTCCTTGCCCCCTTTTCCCTGTGACTGAGCATAATGCTCCTGCTGCACTCTCATATCTGTTTCTTTCTGGTTCTGCACTTCTATGCTATGATTAATTTACAATCATATTACACGGCTACTTTACCAGGAATTGATTCTACAATGTTTCAACAAGAACCATGATCCACTGGAGAAAGGGAAGAATGGGAGGATGATGCACCAGGAGAAGCTGCAGGAGTAATCTTTTCCTCATTTATCAAACCTTCAGAATCTCAGATTTCATCTAGGCTAGAGTAATTTACTGTGCTAAAATTTGTTCCCCTGGCATGGCTGTAAAACACCCTGTATTCACCTATAATCTTCTCAGTTGTATATCCAACATACTGTGCTATTTAGACTATGATTTTTCAACATTTAATTCCAATTGAGTCTGGATCATTCTAGGCCAAATTCTTAGCATGCCTGTCAGGATAGAGGGGCTAGCGTAAATGGTGCCAGTGGTCTTTCCACCACAAGATATGTGTATCAGGAACCAGGCTATTCCAGCAACTGCATCAGCTTGTGAACCCGAGAGTTCTGACTCCATCTTTGCTAAGGGCAAACTATGGCTTCAGTCCCTTTGAGAACACTGAGTGATTGCAGCCATTTTGAAAGAGGGGCATTTCTCTGAAGAACATTGTTCCTCAGATACGTCTTCACTTATGAAGAACATTGGAAGAGGACTATTAATTCTAAACATTTAAAAAAAAAACCCTACCCATTGTACTAAATTTACTCAAGAGTCACCTCTCTGCCTATTTTGGTGCAGACAGACAATGCCTGAACTGAGATAATTTGGGACACAAAAAACAAAAACAGAACAATTAAGTACATTTCTTAAAGGACCCACTTAAAATTAATATTAACCCATACATTAACCAACCAATTTACTTGTAAATTCTTAGAAAATTCATTCTGTGCCCAAAGAGCAAATGCTGTAATTTTGGAGAGGATACAATATATTCTTCCAGTGTTGCCAATTCTTATCTGAACTCTAGATGCAGGATAATTGGTGTTTATTTTAGAGCTCCAGCTCCTGGAGTTGACTGAGTATGTGAGAATCTCAGTTTTCATTTTAAAAGAAAAATTAAATTATTAACCCTCACGATTGTTGAGAAAAGCCTAAAAATGTAAACCACAAAGGCCCCAATCAAAAAGCGAATTAAAAAAATCCTTTAAATTGACTATTTCTTAAAAATCTCATGAATTTTAAGCCAGTCTCCTAATTTTGCGGGGCTTAACTCATGATTTTGAAAACTTCGGGCTGGCAATACCACTCTTCATATTTAACCTGAACCTTTGCTTTAAGTGCAAAACTCAACTCATTGTTTACTATGGAGCTGCAACTACTGTACCATAATGAAGAATCTGCTCTGCTCTAGAATTCTATCAGTTGGTTTAAAACTCTACAGAAAACTCTACCATTCTCTATTTAATTCCAAAGGAAGGTTCTGCTGCTACAATAATTGTCTTACACAGCAAATGCTGAGCTTGTAAAATGGCACTCATTGGACACTGCTCCGCTTTTGGAGGCCTTGTGCATTTGTAGATCTGAGCTTCTGATGAGGTGGAAAGTGGCAGAGTGTTCTAGATAAATGTGTGATGTATAATGTATTTAACATTTATTATTTAAAGAACACCCTCACCATTGGGACTTACTGGCAGTAGCAACAGAGAGGCTAAAGACTGACTAAGGAACTACTGCTGCCTCCAGGTCACAGTGATGCTATGGCCCTTTTTCCGTAGCAGAACCCCACTACAGAACCCTTCCTGATGCTGACTGCCATAGTTCTCTGAATAGAAGTTGGCTTTCCTCTCCGTTAAAGTGGGAAGCAGAATGCCTGAGCAGCTCCCACAATGTAGCCAAATCAGGGGAGAGATCAAAGGTTTGGGGAAGAGTTCACTACTGGGTAGAAGTCTATGGTAGCAGGGTCAGCTCATACCCTATACAACCTAACAGATATCTGCTCCTTCTAGCTCACAGCCTCCCTGCAAGTGTCTTGCTGTCCCAGACCTGTGTGACTGAGCTTGTCACATAAGGCACCCTAACATTTGTTCTTTTTAGGGAGAGAGGACAGAGGAGAATCAGGAATGAAGAGCAGAAAGTGAGAAGGAAGAGATGTGGGATGAGCTGGAGGAGGAGAAAAGGAAGAGAACAGTGAGGGGGAAAGGATGAGGGGAAGGTAACACGGCTAGGAGAACTGGTGAGACAGTGAGAGGAAGCAGAGAATGGCAGGTGAGGGAGACAGGGCAAGTAAGAGGAGAAAGGGGGAAAGACAAAAAGGAAATGAGAGAAAAGAGAAGACAGGGAGGGAAGGACAGATGAGAAACAAGACAGGCCTGGAGCAGGAATGGAGGCAGAACACAAGAGAGAAAGAAAACAAGAGAAGACAGGGGGATCGAGAGAGACGGGGAAAACCCATCTTGCAAGAAACAGCTCTCCTCGTCAGTCATGCACACAAGCTCAAGAAGACTGATTCAGGCACCAGCCAGTGCAGGAGAGGGAACAATCCTACCCTCAGTAAAGGCAGGAGGACTGAAGAGGGAAGTAAAACAAAGAGAGAGTCACATTTTGTTCTTGCACTGAAATGCCTCCCTAATACTTCAGGTTTTAGAGCTGTTCTGGAGACTCACGTCACCTAGAATTGGGATTCAAAACTTTCAGCAAATTCATCTCCTTCCTATGCATCTCTTCTTCCTTCCTCCCCACTTCCCTCTCCTCTTCCATTTAGAATCAGCTGTGTGTCTTGTCTGATATTTGGATCATATGCTCTTTGGGGGTGGGGATCAAGTCTTACTAGCACACTTTGGATGCTGCAAAATAAATAAATAACGGATATGCAGTACTGTACTAGTGTTTGGCTGTAAATTATTATTATGGCTTTGCTGCCTTCCCCAGTGAGCTCTAAGCAATCTTCAGTCCACTACCATCACCCCTAGACACTCACTTAAAATATTTCAAAAGGGAGATTTACAGCTCTTGTAATTCCAAAATTCTAATTCATACACTCCAGAAATTATAGCTACCCCACTATCCGGCTTGAGGCACAGCGGCAGGGCAATGCTAGGGGAAGGCATAATATTTGCTCTTGCTGCTGCTTCTGTCTTTGGATACACAGAGGAGTTTGGAGGAAACTGTAGAGGACAAAGAAGAGTTAAGCAACTAACTCCCTTATATACCTTTGGAAACCTCATCCTCAGTCTCCAAGGTTGCCCAGCACTTTAGACCCTGATCCTGCAAACACACACGAGTAGTCTCACTGAACTCAATGGGACTACTCCAGTGCATAAAGTTACTCATGTGTGTAACTGTTTTCAGGATCAAGTGTTCACAAGACCTTAACGAGCACTAAAAGTCTTTTAAAAGAACAAAAACCAAAGGCTTGATTTACACTACAACTCTGGTAACATAACCCAACATTGCCACCTGCTGGCTGTAATATCTTAACCTGCCTGAACACAGCTGTGTGAACATACCCGAGCGATTAAAGTGGAAATACATCTGGAATCAGTAAAGTTGCATACAATTTGTTTTCAGCTGACTTCCTATACCAGAAGCAATAAAGACTAGAATTAGATCAAGTAGTAGAAAGCGAGATAATTCTGGGCAGGTATCTTCTTTTGTAAGAAGATAAGAAAATTGTAATTCAATGTATAGTACATTATATTCACAGATGTAGGCTGTCTATGATTCCTTGGTATCATCTAGCCACCAGTATACAGATATTCACAAGTCTGGCTATTGTGCCCCAAAAGCTTCCAGTTACTCTTTATCTCATCATTGTTATCACCCCATCTTCAGTGGATTCTTGTGGAATTCATGGCAATGAGAGTTATTGAAGAAATTCAGCTACAAGGTTCCCCAACAGACAATAATAATCCCTTATTAAAGAAAAGGATGCAATGCAATAGTACTCAAAGATACTGTTAGCAGGGGACTACAGGCCTAGTCTGTCTCTAATAATTATAGAAGCGTATGGATGGATGGGACCGTTAAAAGTCGTCAAGTCCAGCCCTCTGTGCTGAGGTGGTTATGATTCTGTATTCCACTCTTTATGGTTATTTAATTAATGGCACAGAAAAATCATCTAATTTGGGGTTATTACTCAAGCAATTTTAAGGCTAATCAAACAAAGGATGATGTCAAGGAGTTTAAGACCAAAGGGTGATGTATGTTCAAATTTTTATATAGTATCACAATGACTATGGTATTATACAGATAGTACATTGCTACTTGAAATGCAATCCACCACACTATATATTAGTTTTCTACCTAATATTAAAGTAATAATATTCTTTAATAAAAGGAATTCTATTTTTAAGACATGAAAATAAGCTCACTCAGTGGGTCGGGGTGGCTATCTAGGGGCTTGATCCTGCAAACACAAGCACATGTCTAACTTTAATCAGGTGAGTACTCCTAACAGAAGCTAATGGGTCTTCTCATATAAGTAAAGTTAGTATGTATGTGTGTTTGTAGGACAGGCTCTACAGATGCAAGGGGAGAAAAATTTAAGGTGTTCTCAGTCTCCTACTCCCAGATGTTCTATATGAAGGGGAATAATGTAGAACATGCGTCTTTGAGGATTGGAGGAAGTGAAAGGGAGTGAAGGAATACTTGGCCTCTGAAATACCAGAGTAGAGCCAACCCCTTAGGGGAAAAAGCTCACATACTGATCATATTTTTCATAGGTTTTCTGCAAAAGTCTAGCTAGTCTTTATTTTATATATCTAAGGCACATAATGTTAAGTCCTTTAATGTTTCATTTCTGTCCCCTTGTGGTGAGAGCTCAGCTTTGCAGAATAATGGCATCTCTTTACATTTACCCTTTTTACATGGCACTTAAATCTTGTGTGGACATTTTACAAGGTGCATTTTGAGTAAAAGAAGTCACTACAGTCAATTATTCTAAATTAGTACTTAAATGGTCAGACCACCTACAAGTTAATGGCTATTTTAATAGTGGCCAGAAAGCTAACACACACATTCAAAGTGGTCACCTAAATAGTGCCTGCAAAATCAGTGTGTACAGGGGTGGCTCCAGGCCCCAGCATGCCAAGTGCGTGCTTGGGACGGCATGCCGTGGGGGGTGCTCTGCCAGTCGCCAGAAGGGCAGCAGGCAGGCAGCATTCGGCGGCATGGCTGTGGAGGTCCACTGAAGCCACAGGACCGATAACCGGCAGAGCACCCCATGTGGCATGCCACCGTGCTTGGGGCGGCGAAATGTCTAGAGCCGCCCTGAGTGCGTATATGCACAGTTACTCATTTGTGCAGGGAAACACCCACTCTGTCCACATCACAGCTGTGCCTGTAAATTCTGCATTTGCAGTTTAGATAGCCAGGTCTGAAAGTTAGCCCCTTGGGAATCAAACAAAGGAAGAAGACACACAATGAAATCCTGGCTCCATCGAAGGCAATGGGAATTTCACTGCTGGCTTCAATGGGGCCAAGATTTCACCCCAAATGTTAATTTATTTAAATAACTGAGGAATATAGGAATTGCTCTTTTGGCCCAGACTAGTGGTCCATCTAGGCTAGTATCTTGTTTCTGACAGTGACCAGAACCAGCTGCTCCAAAGGAAAAGTCAAGAACACAAAGTAAGAAATTATGGAATAACCTACTGTGACAAACCCAGACCAATGGGGTACAGGAGTCTGGTAGAGGGCAAATATACTGGTAATTGGATGAGTAGTTTTCTGTTCCCTGAGTGACCAGAGCAGGGACTGCACCAGAGTAATCAGGAACCTGCTAGAACCAATTAAGGCAGACAGGCTAATCAGGGCACCTGGGTTTAAAAGGGAGCTCTCTCCAGTCAGGTGAGGAGGACCCAGAGGAAAGGAAATGTGTGTGAGGAGCTGGGAGCAAGATGCACAAGGAGTTGAGAGTGAGAGGATGTGCTGCCGGAGGACAAAGGAGTACAAGCATTATCAGACACCAGGAGGAAGGTCCTGTGGTGAGGATAAAGAAGGTGTTTGGAGGAGGCCATGGGGAAGTAGCCTAGGGAGTTGTAGCTGTCATGCAGCTGTTACAAGAGGCACTATAGACAGCTGCAATCCACAGGGCCCTGGGCCGGAACGCAGAGTAGAGGGTAGGCCTGGGTTCCCCTCAAACCTCCCAACTCCTGATCAGACACAGGAGTCGATCCAGACTGTGGGGAAGATCACTGAGGTGAGCAAATCTGCCAATAAGCGCAGGACCCACCAAGGTAGAGGAGGAACTTTGTCACACTACCCAAAGTGGTAGATTCTTCCTAAATCCTATCAGTATGTTAAATTTACATAATCAGGTTTAAGTGTTGTCTAATTCAATTTCTTTATTCAGCAAACAGGCTTCAAAACAAAACTCTACATCTAAGTGCTCTTCAAAATCATTTAATGTGATCTATGATTTCTTTCTCCACCAGAGACAAAGCAAATTTATTGCATTTACATCTTATTCTGCATGAAAGTAAATTGATTTTAGGAATATTTAAAAACTTACCTATCTTCTATGAGGTTCAAAAGTTTATGCTGGAGAACGTCCCTGGCCAAAAAAAAAAAAAAAAAGCTTATGCTAATTATTTAATGTTTCTGTCTAGAAAGAAACAACTATAAAAATTCTTGCTTGCACAGTGTGCATTTTTTAACAGATCATCTAAAGGCCAACCTTATTCACGGGAATAGCTTCCCTGAATCAAATAGGTACCACATATATGAGCAAGATGAGGAAGTTCAGGTCTTTAACAGTAGTAAATAATAATACTTGGCTATAAATTACTAAGGGTGGGATCCCCAAGGGACTTAGGGGTTGCAACACAACACCTAACTTTTAAGCGCCTACAAAAATCACAGGAACCACATTGTGATCCACAAAGTCAAGTTGGGAACCTGGGCTCCATAGACAATGACTGGGGAGAAACAGGTGCCTATAAATAGCATCCACAAAAGTCGGTATGCTAGGCAGCTTCCCATCTAAGCTAGCCAATGGGAGATGCT
Organism: Chelonoidis abingdonii; assembly: GCF_003597395.2. Taxonomy (NCBI): domain Eukaryota; kingdom Metazoa; phylum Chordata; order Testudines; family Testudinidae; genus Chelonoidis; species Chelonoidis abingdonii. The sequence goes on from NC_133773.1 coordinate 29,205,454, forward strand.
GACCAGAGGCGTGTGTGCTAAGCCCCACTCATCTCTCAGAGGTAGGCACCCAAGTCCAGGAGACAGAAAAGTGCCTATTATCAACCTAGTGATCCACAAATGGGAACCTGCCACCTGGAGTGAGGAGGCTTAGGCACCGATGCTGTTTTTGGAGAAGATGAGTTAGTGTCAGGATCCTGGCTGCAAGATGTGAGTCAAGGCTAGAAATTGCAGTCTGTGCTTGTGTCAAGCCAAAGGGCCAGGCGATAGTCAGTAATCCTAGGAATACTCCATTGTGGGATTTTGTGAACCTTCTTGTGAAGCATCAGGAGCTGACCATTGTCAGGATACTGTAACAGCCCAATAGCCTGATCTGGTATGGCAATACTTTTATACCTAAAAAACAATTTAAATGAATACATGGGCTACACAAGGGAAGCAGTGACAGCTAAAGCCACCAAGTAAAATAGGATTGTCTAATATTTGATTAAATGAATCCTTCCTTGACTTCCAGGTGGTGTTTTACGAAAAGAAAGTTATAGTGTGTGCCTGGTAAACAGTGAGATATAGAAGGAGATAGCAGCCAATAGTGATGTAATAGGAAAAAGAGTGATTACACTGTCTTTCATTATTTGCTTTTAAGACAGCAGCTTAAGTTATTTCATGGGAATATTTAAACTGCCTCAACTTCAGATAGCTCTTTTTTTTTTTTTAAAACAAAAATGATGTTTAGAAATCTCCATGCCATACATGGCAGTAAATATTTCCCACAAAAGCTGGAATTTTCTATGGGAAACTCCCCCAAATCTAGTTACGATGAAGGACCCATGAGACAGTCCCAGCCCCATTCCCTTAAGCCAAAAATCCTTCTTCATGCAAAATTAAGGTTGAGAATATAAATATTGAAAAGTCAGGAGAGAGGAGAGTTTCACTTCTGGATGTAACACCAATCTTAACCTGCCCCTTTCTGACTTCTGCGGAGTCGGAGTCTCGTTTATCAGTGTGACTGAGGAATACGCCCTGTTATTAATGCTCAGCTAAGACAATAGTTTCATACATCTCAAAGCCAACCCAGTTTATTAAATCTCTCAAAGAGATATTATCAGTTATGAGCGTACATGGTACTGGGCAAACAGGAAAGAAAACTCAGTCCTTACTCAAGCAGTCGAACCAGCTAAATCCAAACCCTTGTTTTCTTAGGCACATTAATTACACTTCAGGGGTTGTGCTTCACCTCTAGTTCATGCATACTTTCACCTTTCCATGTTCTCTGTATGTATAAATATCTCCTGTCTCTGTGTTCCATTCTATGCATCTGAAGAAGTGAGCTGTAGCCCATGAAAGCTTATGCTGAAATAAATTTGTTAGTCTCTAAGGTGCCACAAGTACTCCTGTTCTTTTTGCGGATACAGACTAACACAACTGCTACTCTGAAACCTCAAGTTCAGTTGCTCTCAGTTCACCACACAAACATGGTTGCTGATGCAGCCAGTATTCTTTTGCAGGAGTATAATGGCCATTTTAAAAATGTATGAACTTTGCACCCACTGGCTGAACTAAGTGAAATCTGAAAGGGAACTGGAGATTTCGTGCTCAGTGGCTCAGGGGTGTCAGGTCTGAGGTGGACGCATGCTTACCTATCTGCCAGCAGAAATTTGGGCAGTCAGGGGACTTTACCTGTGAAAACACGGGCATCTTGGGAGGTTAGGCACCTATAGAGTTACACAGCAGCCGCTCGGGGGTTTTGAGACTACACTGCCTAACTGCCAGTTGGGCACCCAAGTCCCCATTTCTATCCAGAGAAGCCAATAGACGTGACTTGTTGCAATTATAATTATTGTAAGCGAGTATTACAAAATCTTGATGTTCGAGAAGGGAAGTTCCTCTTTTGAAATTACATTACTTATCCTAGTAATTTTTCTGTTTAGCAAAAGCATATCACTATTAGTGCCCTCACTTTAAAACGGTATCATGGACACAGAAAGGGTTCAAAGAAATGCAAACAGACTGAATAAGGGATTTGAAAATAAGATCACGAGGAAAAGTTAAGGAAGCTTATTTCGCTTAGTCTCAAGAGAACGTGTGGGTGTGGACACAACAGGGAAGATGTAGGGATGCCATGTTCAGGGGCTTCATCTTTAGCAGCCTACAGGAAAGATGGCTGCACCATGTACACAAGCAATACGCACTAGAAAGATGTGAATTTTAATACGCACTAATGTATTGTGGACACAATGGCCCATGCAGATCTTATTGGCACGCACTAAAAGTCCCTTAGTGCATGCAGCAGGTTCATCATGGGCTGTTAGTGTGCAATACATTGGTGTGCTTTAGAATTCACACCCTTGTAGTGCACACCGCTGCATCATTTAGGCAAGCCTGTAGGAATCTGATAAATGTGAGTCTCCCTTCCTGCCTGATTTGAGTGGTGAAAGCGAGAAGCAGTGTTCTCTCCTGATTATCCTCTTCCATGCTAGACCTTCTTGCTGCTGCGAGAAGGTGATATGTCTTCTAGTCCTTTCCTAAACTCCTAAACCCTGCATGTACCTTGATTATAATTATATATCTCTACACTGGATTTATCTCCCATTAAGGATGTCATAAATAGATAGCTAAGGGTTAATGTTTCTTTCACCTGTAAAGGGTTAACAAAGGGAACCAAACATCTGACCAGAGGACCAATCAGGAAACTGGATTTTTTCAAAACTCAGGGAGGGAATGTTGGGTCTGTGTCTTTTGTCTGTCTCTTGGCTATGAGAAGGTTTCTTTCTATCTCAAGCTTCTAATCTTCAGTTTCAAACTTGTGATACAAAGGTAGCAAAACCAATAGGCTTTTATATGTTTTGTTTTGTAGTTACATGTGGTGTTGCTGGAATGGTTAAATTGTATCTCTTTTGAATGTCTGTTATTCATTTTCTTTAAGTAATAGCCCTGTGTATTATCAACTTAATGCAGAGATCATATTTCATGTGTTTTCTTTTTTATATAAAGCTTCTTTTAAGACTTGTTGAGTTTTTCTCTCTGGGTAGCTAAGGAACGAGGGGAGGGGAATTCTCTTGTGTTGTCTACGGAGGGTAAGCTCTGCAGCACCAGGAATTGTGGGAGGTGGAAGAGAGAGAGAATAATTTTTTTCCTTGTATTGAGTTTGTCTCTTTGTGGAATGAGGAGACATGCTTCTTGGTATTTGTATGTAAGAGATTGCATCAGTACTCTCCGGTTAGCCCAGAGAGGAAAGTCTGGGTGGGAGAGAGAGGGGGAAAGGAGTGGGGTTATTTCCCTTTGCGTAAGACTCAGGCTTTTGAGTCTGGGGTTCCCCATGGAAGGGGTTTTGGGGAGACCAGAGGGAGCCAAAACCCCGGAATTTTTGGATGCTGGCAGCGAGATCAAATCTGAGCTGGTAATTAAGCTTAGAGGGGTTCATGCAGGCACCCAGATTTCTGGACGCTAAGGTCCAGATTTGGAAAAGATGCTTATGATAAAGGAAAACACATTTTCAGACCTAAACAAGTTGACAGTGACTGTTCAACATCTGTGGTACCAAAACTGTGACTATGACTACACTCGGGAGCTTATAGGGGTGCAGCTGCGCTGTAGCAGTTGTGCCACTGTAAGTTTTCTACTGTAGATGCTCTAAGCCAAAGAGCGAGAGCTCCCCCATTGACTTAATTAATCCACGCAGGTGTGGCTCTAGCTTTAATGTCATCCCAAGCATGGCAGTCAGGCTAGCCTGCAGGAGGTCTGCCGGTCCCACGGCTTCGGCATACTCACTGCCAAATTACCACTGAATCCACGGGACCAGCGGACCTCCTGCAGGCAAGCTGCCGAAGGCTGCCTGACTGCCGCCCTTGCAGGGACCAGCAGGGTGGCCCCCGTGGCTTGCCACCACTGAATCCACCCCCCAACAAGCAGAGGTAAAGAGCTTCTCCTGCTGACCTAGCACTGTCCCCACTGGTGCTTAGGTCAGTGTGATGTCACTTGGGGTGGTCGCAAGCGACAGTTATACCAATGTAAGTAGTAGTGTAGACATAGCCTGTGTTTTTTTCCAATGTAGTTGGAGGTTCTGTGGCAAAGCACGTTTTGTTGATCTGAATAAACAAGGCTGAATAGTCACCTAATACCTGCTTTTGAGCAACGGGCTATGCCCAAATAACGAATGAACATTCTGTATATATAACCTGTGCCCAATACGAATACTTACTTGTGCAGATATTTATTCAGATTTTATATAAATAAATGCAGATTTATTATTTCTAAGAATAAAAGTTAACAGGACAGTAGAGGTGACAATTGTGAGTGGGGGCACAAGATAGTGGGTTGGGGGCACAATTTTTAACCCATTCCCTGCAAAGAAAATTACATAAACCGTGACAGAAATCTGCAGGGCACGTGACTCTGTGTGACCCCCCTTATGTATCACCTTCCAAGTTACTTTGTGCAGTGATATTCGCAATACTGTCCTCAGAGCAAATGATCAGGCACGTCCCAGAACTTCTCTCTAATGAGGGCCTTTTTCTACCATTGACCTCAGTGATTTGCAAATAGCTTCAAAATTTGCCCTTGACTTCAATGGGTGCAGGACTGAGGTCCTAGAGCATCCTAAGATGCTAAATTCCTGACAGAATAGTTCTGGTCACTGCTTAATTTCTGTCAGGCTGAGTCCTGCCACCTCTAGGCTTGGCAGTTCATAGCCCCACCACTTCTAGGCTTGTCACATCAATTATGAATGTAAAAAAAATTGCTTGAGCACCAGCAGTCTTTTCATTACAAATTATGCACTGGTTCAGTAATGTGTTCTTTGAACCCAGAAGATTACTGGCAAGGATCACAGAAAACCTATGTGAGGTCCCACTATTTTAATAAGACAGTTCAAGGATAATTAACAGAAGATATCATTAATTTATATCTTCATTCTGCAATGCCCAATGTCTGAATCAAATAAACACTGTCTTTGGTCCATTACTCAAAATTACTTTTCTGATCTAACGTGCTCCTGTTTTCATCCATATCCAGCACAGAACAAATCTTGAGTGTTTGCTTCCCTTCAGAGTTCCTACTTTTAGGATATTTTGTATCGGTAGCACCTTATGGCTCCAACTAAGATCAGGGTCCCACAGTGTGAGGCCCCGTTCAAACACATATTAAGAAAGAGTCCCTGTCCCAACACCTTAGTCTACATAGACAAGGCAGACAGAAGGAGTGTGGGGAAACACAAGCACAGAAGGTGAAGTGACTTGTCCAAGGTCACACAGCTGGTCAGTGGCCATGCTGGTCAGATCATCTGACTCCCAGTCCAGTACCCTATCCACTAGGCTACAGTGTCCAGCTTTCCAAAATTTTGCCATTCAGCATTTATTTGCAGTCCCACTTTTCAGCTAAGAAAGTCTGAAGTTACAGCGATCCAACAGCAAAGTTAATATGCGAAAGAAATGCACTCTAACAATCCAAGCAACTGTATTATTGCAAGTATCAGAGGGGTAGCCGTGTTAGCCTGGATTTATAAAAAGTGACAAAGAGTCCTGTGGCACCTTATAGACTAACAGACGTATTGGAGCATGAGCTTTCGTGAGTGAATCCCCACTTCGTCAGACGCAGTGAATATTCACGTCTGACGAAGTGAGTATTCGCCCATGAAAATTTATACTCCAATACATCCATTAGTCTATAAGGTGCCACAGGACTCTTCATTGTATATTGACACTATCCTAAAAGCATGTTGCTATTCTCTAAGGAATGGGTTCCACACACACTTTAAAAGCCACAATCTGGTCAATAAAGATTCTTTAACCTCACATTAACTACACTTTCCTAGAAAAATCCTCCTACACCTAAGTGCTTATCAAATAATAAACAGATGAATGATGGGAAGATAAAACAGGTTACCAGACTGATACTCACCTGACTATAGATACCAGTATCTTAATGATAGCACATAATCTGATTCAAGAAGAGGATCATTCCTTATTATTATCAAACACTAGAGTTCTTGTAAGTTATTTCTGTTTCAGGAAATGAGAGGCAGGCAAGAGACATGAAAAAACAGCACAGACGATAATAGCACACATAAAAGTTGCACAACTGTGGGGTTTTCCAACCACAGCAGCCTCAGCGTCAATCTGTAACAAGATACCTTTTGAAAGAAGAACACACCCATATAAGACTGCTGCACTAAAAAGGCATTCTGGGCTATGTATGACTGAGAGATGATTTCTTTTCACTTTGTTTCCAGTATATCCTTTTCAGGATTATCACATTAAAAGCAACAGCACTAAGATCTAAAATTCTCTCTGAAGAAAGGCTTTTAAAAAAACACAAACAAAAAACTGCACACAGCAAATAGTTACATCACAAGAATCATTTTAAATGAGCACAAGTTGCATATCTAGCCAAATGTACCTAAAGCAATGAAACACTTCTGTACACCGAAGGAAGTAATATATTGTATTGTTTAACCATCCATGGTATGGAATTTGTTTATTTATATTAATCTAAGTATATGTTTTATAATATTGTAGTATTTATTCACATGGAGTCAAATCCTGCAAAGTTTACTCAGGCATAACACCCATTGATTTCAACAGGAATATTACAAAGGTAAAGATTACAAGATTTGGCACACAGATATCATATTGTCACATACATAGTATGGGAGATGCAGGGTTGTCTAGTAGTTAAGGCTGGAATTTAAAAGACCTGGAATTTATTCCCTACTCTGCCACTCACTCACTGTGTGATCTTGTGAAAGTAACTTACAGTAACCAAGGTACAGAGAAGTATCTGTAATTAATACCTACTCATTTTTGTAATGAGCTTGGAAACCACTGGATGAAAGATGCTATAACTGAACTTTTATTATGCAAGTAAGTTTGCATCAGGACTCAAAATAAAATATTCTTTTCAGCTGAACTTGAATTGCCAGCCAAGAAAGGATTTTTCTTCTCTAACAGTCAGCGAAATTTGATCAAACTCAGCATTTGCTTCTTAAAATATAAGAAAAATTATTTTTATTCTCTGTTGGCAAATAACTTAATTATGCTGTAAGTATAAAACCAAAAAAACCCAACCAGCCAAACAAACCTAAATGTTTCCCTAACAAGCAGAATCGTTACAATATAAACATCCTGAAGGGTGGCGGATCTTTCTGTATAGAAGAATTACAATACAAATATGTTTTCCTTGACGTAATAACTTTACGATGGAGCATTTCTCTGTGTGCAAATCATTGCAGAGGTGACACTGGAGTGTCACCAAAGAACAGTCCAGTTCTGAATACTTTTGACAGTAGGGATTCAATACTGGGCATGTGGGTCATTGACTAGGGTACACTGTTAGGAGCGCAGTTGAAGGTGACCTGAGCACAAGAAGACTGGGCTTAGTCTTTGGCTCATAGATTGAACTCTAAAGGACAGCAATACGTTCTGGATCTTGTCTGGAACCTCAATGAAGTGAAAGCACATTGGAGGAAACCTCATGTGAAGGTCTGAGCATGGTGTGATTGCTGAAAGTTGCACATAATTAAGGACACAAATATCTATTTGTAAGCTAAGAACTGAAGAGAGTTTCCCTTTTCTGTGTTAGATCATATTAGGGTAACATTTACAAATTTTATTTATCACATTAATTCATATGATTCTAATATGTATTGGTATAAATACATCTACTTTATGTTTTACACCAAGCGTAGGCAACCTATAGCACGTGTGCCGAAGGCGGCACGCGAGCTGATTTTCCGTGGCACTCACACTGCCTGGGTCCTGGCCACCAGTCTGGGGGGCTCTGCATTTTAATTTAATTTTAAAATGAAGCTTCTAAACATTTTTAAAACCTTATTTACTTTACATACAATAGTTTAGTTATATATTATAGACTTATAGAAAGAGACCTTCTAAAAATGTTAAAATATGTTACTGGCACCGAAACCTTAAATTAGAGTGAATAAATGAAGACTTGGCACATCACTTCTGAAAGGTTGCCAACCCCTGTTTTACACAATCAGCTGGGAATATTGCTTGCATAGTCCAATTTTGTCTGTCTTTGAGACAAGCTATTAAAGAAAGAGATACAACTGAAAAATTCAGTGCCCTAAGCAGACAACCAAAGTAGTTGTCAGTTATGGTAAAACAATAAATTGAATGTAGAAATCCTTCTAACCTCATGAATTATGGACAAATCCAGTCCTTGAGGGAGAAGTTTGAGACAATCCTACAAATACATATAAAGAAAACTGGATAAGACTCTATACATATTTCAGGTTCCAAGCTCAAATCTGGTGGTTACCAGGGTTCCAGCAGAACTGCTTGCTAGTATTATGAATGAAGAGACACTAAGCACCTGTAAATGAAAACGCTTTAGAAAAATTGCCATTTGAAATTAATTTCTGCACACTCACTTCCAGTCCCAAAGTGGGTTGTTTCCCCCACCCACTGTAAAGTTTAGTACAATTTTGTTTTGTCTGTTTTTGAATTATCCCAGGATTTTAAGATGTGATTTCCACATTTTTAAAGACTTGTTCGGTAATTCCTTTGTGACTGGAGATCTCAACATTAGTTTTGTTTTAAACTTGAAATGGATGTAGTCCAAAGTAGCTTGTGTGCTTTACTAAGTGTGATATTGATTGAAGACTAGGTACTACAAATGAATGTGGGAAGATGGAAAACTGTACAGAGGGCCTAATTCTGCATTCATCATGCGCCCTACACTCAGACATATGCACGTGTGTGTTTACAGATGCTCTCTTTTTTTTTTAACTCCCACTCCCACAGTGTCTTAAAGTCAGAACAGTGTTTAATGCAACAGTAGACTGAGATTCTGAACCTACAGATGTCAAGGAATTCGGATATTTGTTACAATAAATGTTATTCAGTCATGCTGAACATGTAGTATTTACTATAAAATCAAAGCTACCACCATAATGAGTAATACAAAAGACTTCACTTATGAAAGAGGACATGCAATGATTGTTGTGGAAATATAATTTTGGTTTTTACTGAATTTTATGGGTGTGATGGGTTCCCCTTGGGTGCCACCTGGAACTGGGGTGCCACTGAGCCCTCTGACCCACCAGCTTGGGCTTCTTCTCATGCTGTGCCGCTGTGACAAGCTGCAGACCTGCTCCCGGGCTTATACTTCCACCAGCATTCACAAGCAGGGACACACCCAACCGCAGTTACCTGCAGGCTCTGACCAGCTACTGCATGAACCAACAGTAGAGAGGCTACAGCCAAAATAACCGGTTTCCCAGCCTAAGTCCCCAGAGCTGTACCGTCCTGCCCTGGTCTAAACCCCAACCAGTATGAATTTATTATCCAGTTTGCCTTCCCCTCAATATGCGGAGGAAATTCAACAGCCCCTCTGAGCTAGGATTCCTGAGCACTTCACTGCAAACATACTCGTTTAGATTAAAACATAAAATAAATGTATTAACTACAAAATATAGATTTTAAGTGATTATAAGTGGTAGCAAACAGATCAAAGCAGATTACTTAGTAAGTAAACAAAAATGCAAACTAAGCTGATCATACTAGATAAACTGCTAATTCATATCCAGTCTCTCACCCTGAGAGATGGTACAAGCAGAAAACAGATTCTTGAGGGACAAGCTACACTTGCTTTACAGCTTGGAATCCCCAGGTCTTTCATACACAAGCTAGAAATCCCTTTAGCCTGGGTCCAGCACTTCCCTCAGTTCAGTTTTTGTTCCTTAGATGTTTCCAGGAATCTTCTTGTGTTGGGAGTGAAGACCAACAGATGATGTCATTCTCTGCCTTAGATAGCTTTAGCATACGGAGGGAAAAGGATTCCCTCCGTATGCGAAACTCAGCTTATGGAAAAACACCGACATCCCAAGATGGATCATATGGCCTGGTTACATGCCTTTGCATATCTTGCTGAGTCCATGGCAGCCATTACTTACAGACTGTCTGGAGCGTTCACAGGATGGCTCACCAGGTGATGGATAAGCTTCTCCTGAGGCCTCCTGTTTTCCCTAATGGATTATTACCCTGAACAGGCCCTTCCCCACCCACTATCTAGACTGAAGGCATCTTGCCTAGTGGCATCACTCAGGTATAACTACATTTGAAATACAGATACATAGCCAATGTTCACAACATCAGATACAAAAATGATACAAGCATACATATAGGATAATCATATTCAGCAGACCATAACTTTTCCAGTGACATCTTAGATTACCCATCTTGCATAAAATACATCATTATACTATAGTCATATCATAGTAATATCACTATGAAGAATAAGGGGTGCAGTGTCACAATGGGTTTATGATCTTAACCATAAAGTTTCATTAACAAAGATTCCTCCTTCTCCTCCTCCTCAGTGAACAGTCCTATGGAGCAGTGTCCAGTCTCACATTGCATTGCTAAATGTACAGGTCTTTGGTTAATTTAGTTGGGTAGTTCATTTGAAGTAACCTGCCCAGTTTTCAATTTACTTCCGATTTTAAAACGTAAATGGATAGCTTATTAACACTGACATTTATTCTGCATACCACATTATATGTAGATATTTTGTTTGTTTCCAAATAAAGTCTAGTGGTGAAGGGTGGTTAATAACTGGGGAAAAATACACTTGAGAACTAGCGAAGTGTCTTTAAGCCATGCAAAATGGTTTTCAAAAGCAATTAACTGATCATTTGACTCAGTCTATTTTGCTATTAGAAATACAACTTTAAAATTTTTTTGTATCTAAGAAATGTTTCTTTAGAATGGACTACTGAGAGCTGCTTACACAAAACTCCCATTGATCACAATTAACTTCGGTGACGGCTGCGTGACAGTAAAGTGAGCAAGATTTTGCTCAAAATAAATAATCAGTGGCAGAGAAATCTGATCATGATAGTGTTGAGAACTTTTTTTTTTTTACACGATAGAATGCAAACAACTTGTACGATACACATAAATAAACCCTGTCCCTCATAGATCCTGTACAAGAACCCAGATAGAAACAAACTGCCCAAAAGAGCTCAGAATGTCTTGCAGATTATTGTTCTAGCTCCCTCCAATGGATCCTCAACACTTCCTTCTTTGACTTTAATTAATAAATGCCAGGTATGTTGACACCTTCTACAAGATGGATCAATTTTAATTACTATGATTATATGGTCATTGCCAATGTGGGAATGTAGTCTCAGGCACTATACCTGCCCTGACTCCTCCTTGGCAGTTTCTGGGAGCTTTTCACTCATTTTCGTTTGTATTAAAATGTTTCTCAGTCCGTTGCTGTGTGAAAGGTCACAACCCCAGCAAAGGAAACTGACCGACTGTACGAGTGGACAAAGCAAACGGCAGAGTCAGCCACACACAAATGCTAAATGCGCAAAGAAAACACAGTGACAGGGAAATACATTGGTGTAATGCCTTTCAGAGCCGGCCATCAACAGGCGTTATTCACAGCGATCAGAGGGTCAGACCGTAGCCTGTTTTAAAGTTGCTGCCTTCCCGCCCTTTAATTATCCGAATTGCTGACCGCTGGGCTGGGCACTTACATTATACTCGCCGAAGAGAAGCCGTCGGTCCGGGGTTGTGCTGGTGGCTGCTCCAAGTGAAGCAGGAAGCTCTGGTGCTGTGAACTACAAGTCCCATGGTGCAGCTGCCTCCCTCCCCCAGCAATGGGAGGCGACTGCGGGGAAAATCCTCGCCCGTGGCAGCTCCGCACTAAAAGACTCGAGTGCTTGCGCCGAGCAAGCTCCGGGCGCGGGCTCTCGTTTAGCTCCCCCGACACCGCGCTGCGCTCTGGGTCCCCCGGCAGAGGTGAGCGCACCGAGCTGGCGGATGCCTATTGCCGCTAGCTCTTTCCCGGGGGCAGTTTGAGCAGGGTGGCTGGGAGCGGTGGGGATACGGGGACAGACCGCGGCGGGGGCTGCACCACAAGCGGTGTGTGTGTGTGTCTGGGGGCGGGGAGAATCAGTGGGGATGGGCTGGTTTGGGGGTGCAAAGGGGGCGTGCAATGACCTGCGCCCGTGGAAGGCAGCGGGAGTTGCCGCTGCTCCTTGGAGCGGGGCGGGGGGCAGCTGGTAACACGGCGCGGCAGGGGACTTCCACTGGCAGCACAGGACCCCGCTGCGCTGTGCAAACCAGACGCGCAAGCGGCAAAGCCAGGCGGAGGCGCGTTTACATTTGGATCAGCTGTGAGCAGCAGCTCGTGGGCGAACGAAATCGGCGTCTTGGGGGCGGGTTTTCCAGCTGCAAGGAGAAAAATTTCCCACTGGCAGGTGGCAGCCAAGGGGCCGGGCCGAGAGCACTTTTTCCCTGCCATTGCCGCTGAGGGGCACTTTCTTGTTCACAGACAGAGATTGGCGTGGGACTGTGCATTGACCTGCTGCCCTCATCCCGTTAGTACAGCTTCCTTTTTGCTCGGGTGAAAGGATACCTCCTCCCGCGAAAGATCCGTGCGAACCGATCTGCGGTGGGATGGAGCTTGGAGGGGCGCCTCTGCTGCGATTTTAGGGCGTGTGCCTGCTGCTGTTGGAGGCAGTGGAAGTTTTGCTGTTGTCTTCAATAGGAGCAGGATCAAGCTCTTAATTGTCAGGACCCTGGATGTCTGTTCTGGATCTAGCTGCACTGTCAACTCTCAGTAAATTTGCTCTTATAAAAAAAACCCTACAAAGGAATAAACATACCAAGATATGTTGGGGAAGATGTTTACTTTACTCTGGTCAATTCCCAGGCATTATGGGAAATTCTGCTCTTGGACCTGGTGACAGGTGTTCAGCTCACCACTGCAGCAACCCCGGCTGGCCATCCTGGAAATTAGTTCAGGGTTGCCAGTGTGCCCTTTTCAGGTGGTGTCCCACCCATCCTCACTCCTGTCTCTGCATTCAGGAACTGCGTCGCTCCCTGGGCCCTGTCATCCTTTTCTGGACACAGGCCTCCAGCTGTGCCCCACTCAGTTCTTTCCCCCCTTCCAGGGGGCCAACAGTCCTCAGTCCAGCCACTTGCCTCACTGGCAGACTGCACTCCAGGTTTTAGCTGCTCCTCTCAGTAGCAAACTTCACTCCATACAGTGGCCATGCCCCTCAGTGGCAAATGGAGACAAAAGGAGGGAGAGAGACGATCCAGACCTGCCTGGACAAACATTTATTATGGCCTCTATTAGGAATTTATATCTTGTAAGAGGGGTGGGGGGTGGATGGTAGACCTGATGATTTAACCAGTTTGTTCCCTTTCTAAGTTTTGTGAGATTTAATGGAGTCAGAATTGCTTTCAAAACAGTTGTATCATTAGTGTTTTCACTGCTTGATGCTTGTTTTATTTGTCAATAGAAAAAGTTTGACTATCAGAGAAAAATTTGTTCTTAGAAATTTTGTTTTGTGGGATGGGTGTATGGGCAGCCTAACCCTTTAGTAAAAGACTCACAAATTCCCATGCCTGGTGATGTTAACAATCAGTGCCCCAAGAAAGTTGTGTGGATTTTTTGCTGATGGCTTTGTGCGGAATGTAAGGGGAAGTGAGACAAGTATGCACATTCCAAATGTGAAAATGACACCAAGGGTTCAACACTGTAGTCCTATGTATGTAAAACTCTTGCTAAAGGCTAGGGTTTTCTTGCTTCCATCAGAACTTGGCCCCAACTGGGCAAGAGTTTACGTGCATATTTCCATGCAAAATTTAGAATCCATATCTTTAAAAAAATTACTGAATATCGTGACACCATGGAAAAAAGTTTGCTCCCCTTGCAGCCCTGTCTAATCTACATACAACATTTTGAACAAAACACGCAGGCCTGCATTGGCATGTCACAGTCATGTCTGCAAATTCTTCTGAATACACTCCTCCGCTCGAAAGACAGTGAGTATTACTGATGCACCTCCAATTGAGTTAGGAGCAGACTGATGCAATGTAGAGTTTTCCACTTGTAAGTTACAGGTTCAGATCTGTTTCAAAGTCAGGCACGACTGAAAGTTGCTTTTCATAAGCACTAAAATCACCTTGGAAAGAATTATAATTGCATATTGCAGTTTTATAATTTTACCCAAATCAACTATATTGTTTTCAACATAGGCTGGGGGAAAGCATAATTATTTACAGGAGTTATAAACAGCCTAGCAATCAGAATTAACTTGAAATTAATTTTTCTTAACATTTAGGCTTTGCTTACAATGGCCAGGACAGCCATATCAGCACCACTCTAGCAAGTAATGTTTAAGTAGTGTTCACTAATGTGATTTCCCTGGCCAGATTTATCCAGCACTGAAATGGGAGATGTTTTGTGTCTGAGCTGTTGCTTTGTAAGAAAAAGCGTTGTGCCTTGTTCTGAATATCAATTAAGGAAGGAAAATAAGGAAAATAATTCCAGAGGTCTTGAGATATTTATATGGTATCCTCCAAATACTGGCATCACAGAAAGGTGTCATTGTACCAGTAATCCATTCTTTATGTGTTTAGAGATTAAAGTTGTGCAATCTTATGCTTGGAAAGGTAATCATATGTCAGAGTCCATATCACAATGATGCTTCACATAGCAATAAAATGCAATAGACTGAACTGTAAACTGCTTTTAGTAATGAGGACTCAGATGCAATGAATAACACTGATTATGCACCTCATAGTGAAATGTACGTATCAGTTAATTGATGAACTTATTTGGATAGAGAAGGAAATACCATTTCACACAGTGTTCAATTAACTTGTAGTACTTTTTGCCACAAAATATGTGGCCAAGAGTTAAATATGATATTTAAGTGGACAAGAACATCCAGAATTACAGTAGGACATTAAAAACTAGAACAAGGAGTTTTGAAAGGGATATACCCAACCCTGTATTTCCAGGCATGAGCCACCTACTAATTAATAGGGTTGAGAAAGAAACTCTCTCTCTGGACAGACTTCCATAACTGCAGTTTTTCTTGCATCTTCCTCTAATGAAACTAGTGTTGGCCACTGTTAGAGACAGGATACTGGGCTAGATGAACCACAAGTCTGATTCAGTATGGCAAATCCTGTACCCCATTTTTGTTGGAGAAAACAGGGGAATTTTCATGCCCACTTTAAATTCATTTTTGATATTTGTAACGTATTATATACAGCAGCTATTCCTTAATGAGATTTCAAAAAGTAAAGTTTGTGTCAGTGAGTAGTTCTGAAAATGCTAATGTTCTTCTGAGCTCCTACTTGACTGTTCTACCATGAATAAATACTGAAGTAGTCATTCGGCCAGAGAGAGGGAGACTGACTCTATAGTCCAGGGGTTAGGGAACCCACCTGGGAAGTGCAAGACCGAGGGACGTGTCCAATTACACTTTCATTATTTAGCTGGTGTGCCACTGCTTCAAAACAGGAGACCAAGGAAACCCTACAGCAGAATCTCCCACAGCATAGTGATTAGAGAGCTCTGAGACCTCTGTTCAAATCCTCTCCCCACCCTCTGGAAAAGGGAATTGAACCTGAGTTTCTCACATCTCAGGCAAAGGGTACTTGTCGCATTTCATATCGTCAAAGAAGTATAATAGTGATATAATATCCAGAGTTATTAACAAATACTATGTAATAGTTCCAATATGGGTCTTTGAGGTCTACAAAACAAGTGTTCAGGTTTCCAATGGTGTATCACCAAAATGTTTCTTCAAAGGTGAACTCATTTAGTAAGATACTTATAATAGGGGCAGAACTAGTTAATATATTTGCATAGTTTCATGCAAAGATCTCAAAAAAAATTAAAAATATTAAGGAAGTTTCTTAACAGCCAGTACTTATGGTTGTATGCTGTGTTGTAGACATGTCCATACTAGGATGTTAGCGAGACAAGGTGGGTGAGGTGATATCTTTTATCAGACCAACTTCTGTTTGTGAGAGAGACAAACTTCTTTGCTTTTACACAGAACTTGGACTGATAAAAGATATTGCCTCACTCACCTTGTCTCTGTACTTATCCTCATTTTACAGATGGGAGACCAAAGCACATAGAGACTTTGGATCTGTCCAGAGCTGCAAGTCAATGGCAAAACTGGAAATAGAACTATTGTGATCAAGCTGGAGTTCTTCACTCCCAGTCCTGTGCCCAAGATGCTAGACTATGTTTACCACCCATGGTTCTCTATAAAACAAGTACAGATTAATTAATCAATCAATAGTATGTAAAGTTCTTTAAATGATGCCAGTTCCAAGTGGATTTTTTTGGCATTGCAATAATTCCATGTTTCTTTCATTCTTGTAGTTCTGAGAAGGATCATCATCATGAGCTCCATGGAAGAAGTGGAAACTGAAGAGACAGTAACTTGTCTCCATATAACTTTGTACCATCCTTGCCAAGAAGAAAAGCAGGTGTTTCGCAGCTTAAAATTCCACAAGCGAGAACGGCGCAGGGTAGATGACATGGCAAAGTTTGGCCGAGATTCTAACATCTGCCATTATAATTTAATGGATACCCGTGTTTCCCGGGTTCAGTTTACCCTGCAGTTTTTCAGGCAACTCAACAGCTCAGAACTTGGTTTTGAGATAAAGAACATGAGCAAAAAGACCAAGCTAATTGTGGACAATGTGGAACTGGACTACCTAAACAAAATTGACCTGCCATGGAAATGCATCATTCGCTTTGGAGACTACCAACTCTTAATGCAAAGACAAGATGGGGAATCACTGGATTATTTTGAGACTTGCTTTGAGTTGGCCCAGGCTTCACTTTTGCAAGGGAGACACCTGCCTTTACTGCAGCCCATACCGGAATGTGGCATTTCTCCTTCTTTGGTCTATTCCTGGGGAGTAAGACCAGTAGAGATGGATGAAAATGATTTGTGATAGAAGAGAGAAGGTTGCTTTCAACAGTGCGCAATACCTAATTCAGCATAACTTCAGGGGACCAAATCTTATCTCCTCAGTACACTGCATTTATTTTGCTTTCCATAGTTGCCACTGCTGTGTTATGTATTCTTCCTCTTGCACACTGTTTAAACATATCAGAACTTACTCATTTACAAATGTCATTAGACCTGCATCATCTTTATTTAGTGTCCATCCTGTCTCCTCCCCTCCACTGTCTTATCACCTTCTATGTTTGTCTGTGGTAAACCCCAATCAGAGTTAGTGGATCTTTGCATGAACCTAAAGGCTCATGGTAGCAGATCCAACTGTAGGACTGGGGCCATAGAGCATAAGCTCTTTCAGACAGGGTCTACCTGCCCTATAGTGCTACTATTTGGCCAGCTGTCCTGTCAGTGCTCCCTGCCTCACTTTCCCCAAGTGGGCTATCAGTAAGTTAAGAGGCGTTATTTAGGGAATAGCATCCATCTGAGGGGTCTAGTTTATTAACCAGAGCCTCAATGAGAATGCATCCAAAACTTCACTCCAGTGTCTTAGCTGGGAGACAGTCAATCTTAATTTATCCATACCACCTGAGTCCACCGGTCCACTCCAGCAGCTCTCTTGGTCCAGGCTTCTTGCCACTATCTGGTAAGCATTCTTTCCCCAGACTCAGATCTGTCACCTGTAGCTCTTCTCTGTAGCAGCATGTAGTTTCTGACAGATACAGGGAATGGCCAGGCTAAGAGTGCACCTTCTAGGCTCCTGGCTCTGGTAAAGTCTCCTCAGGGGGCTTCCTGTCTCCAGGAACCCTTCCTGGACTTGTTGCTCTGGTGAACTTCCTGGCTCTAGAAACCACCTCAGCTGAGGACTGGTGACCCTTTGGCAGGGTCATTAGCTAATCAGTTGTCAACGGTGCATAGAGATTTCATTACCTCCAGGTGGCTTTGAGTTGGCTTGTTCTCCCTTTCAGGAGCTTGTCCCAGGTAGGCTGGTCTCTGACTCTCCTGAAAGGGCCAGCCCCAGTAACACAGGGTGGGTGGGTCAGTGTCTCTCTCTCGTGTGTGTGTGTGTGTGTGTGTGTGTATGTGTATATATATATATATATATATATATATATATAATATGTGTGTGTGTGTATATGTTTAATTATCTCTGTCAAACATGATGCAAAATCCTGGCTTTATAAATAAACCACAAGTGGCCAGGATTAATATACAAATTTGTTATATTGCATTATTAACTTTGATACTGAAGTGCAATCTGTATTCAGACTGAGATCCATTTTCAACCCTAACTTTGATGTTAGGGTTGAAAATGAAACTCAAACTTTTTTTATTCATATTTTGTGAAAATGGAGCTATTTAGTTGGTATATTTAACCACAAACAATTTTCTTCTAATCCTAAAGTGCTATAATAAAAATGCTGTTATCTTCAAAGATGTGAGTGTAAATAAAACAAACAATGTGAATGTCCAGTTGAGATTGTATTAAAAATGTTTGCATGCCTTATTTTGTCCTCGTGTGTGGTTATGGCTTGTAAGCACAGCTATATGAGGGAATATTATTCTGAGATCTCAAGCTTTATTGCCAATTGTTCAGCATCAAAAGAACTGTTTTACACTTGGTGATGAGCATTGTTTCAAGATCGTGCTATCAGAGAAATAGAGTACCTGCAATAATTCCATCTGGAGACCTGCAACAACATTAGCCACATCGATACGCATTTTTAAATTTTAATTCACGCAGAGTGTGTAATCCCCTGCGCAACAGCTGCTTATCCCACAAACTTCAGGGCTCTGGCTCTACTTATTTCAATTCAGTTCTGGCCCTGAGGGCTGCCTCAAGTTGCTCCCCTGCTGTCACAAACTCTGGGTCTCCTTAGGAGCACAGAACTGCCAAAGCACAGGTCTCCCCCAGCCACATCCCAGTCCCCTCCCTCTGTATCCTCAGCATATCCTCTGTGCCTAGGGATCCTCTGGAGGGCATATAGAAGCTCCCTGCATTGGGTGGCTTTCATGCCTATCCTGTCCTCCTTCTATACCAGCTTAGCTGGCACAACGGGACTGCAGGGTAATGTTGAATAGGGCCCAGATAGTTGAGCACTGAATAAAATGAGGAGTGGGTTTATCTAAGAGTGCATGCTCTTGCTTCAGATGGAAATTTCAGGCAAAAGAATGTTTGGGGAAACAGCAAAGGAAATGCTTAAACGATTACAAATTTGCACTATAGATCATTGTGGCAAAGAGTTTCTAGCTGTGATTTCCAAGCAGGTACATGTTGATTTCAAACCTGCTCTTTTGCCTACACAGTGCGACCACAGAGCATGCAATGTCTATGCTAGAAATTGAGCCGTGTTTGAAACTTGGGGCCAAACTCTATACTTCCACCTCATAGAATCTCATTTGGACCTCAGTATCTAACATGGCTCCTCCAGGATTTACCATCAAATATGGTTGTCTGCTAAGGTGGAGAGGGTCAGACTGCTCCATTTTTGTTAGAACTGAGCCTCGACCACCATCTTGATTCCATTTTTACTCAATTATGGATAATGTTGAAATACATTCCTAAATTTTAAAGGGATTAAATGAACCCTCTAAAAGGATTTAGGTAGAGAGGATGCTGGAAGTCATAGCAATGCTAACTATGTTACAAGAAAAGCTCAGAGATGCTTTTAAGATTACACTGGATTGGGTGGGTGGGGAGTATCACGCAACACTAAGCTGAAGATAAAGAGACACCTAACAGCTTTGTTTCAGTTTTTTTAAAAGTCTCTGTGTGACACACAAGGGCATTGTAATTTAGTAGAGGGACTTATTAAACCATAAACATTTGGTTTTGAAAATTTTATATACACTGCTACCTCAATATAACACACCTGATAGAACATGAATTCGGATATAATGAGGTAAAGCAGTGCTCGGGGTGGGGGGGGCTGTGCACTCTGGTGGATCAAAGCAAGTTCAATATAACATGGTAAGATTTGTTGGTCACCAAGGACAGCGTTATATCAAGGTAGAGGTGTATAATCTACCTGGATATAAATTTGCCTTTACAGCTGTTATACAGATACTGTCTACAGTACTAGAGGAAATTTACTCTTCATATCAGGAGAAGAGTGGGATGTAGCTTTAGATGCACATTAAGGGGCAGAATTTTAAAACCTGAACCCTGATTTAAAAAAATGGGTGCCAACAGTTCGGCTCCTAAAACCATCTACAGCCATCTAAATAAGTCACCTGATTTCCATCTGTACTGATCACCTAGCAACTTCCATAAATATGGATTTCTGAGCCTAACTGCAGGATCTCACCTTTGAAAATTATGGCACAAATCTTGCTTTATTTGTCCTTATCTTGTAGGAACAACTGCTATCAGTTTAAACATCTAAGTATTTTATATATGGGAACAGTCATGCAACACAGACATCCAAATGCACTTGCAAATAACTACACAGGTATTTGTACTTGGGTGCAAAAAGGGAGAGTAGTGAAGCTCCTGTCCCTTAGTAAATCATGTGTATTTTATGACTAGATCTATGTTTATTTGCTGGCTTGCTGCCTGAAAGTGTTGTTTTGTACTTACCCACATAAAGTAATTGTATTCCTATTAGTTTTTTCTACAAATTTATTACAGCTATAATTTACAATATTGACACTTGTTTGGTGCTATCTTAGACTTAACTTCAAAACAGGTTGCCAAAATTTGCATTGTACAATGATATTACTTTCTTCACTATTTACTGGTCCTGTCACATAGAAAGCTACAACTCCGTTGCATTGTTCCTGACCATTTATTACATTTCCAAGTTAATATTCTCAACAAAATGGCTGTGGTAAACGTCTGTCCCAAATCTGGACTTTAGCGTACAAAATCTGGGTGCTTACTGTGAACCTTCCCAAGCTTATACCCAGCTTGGATCTTATTTCGCTGCCACCAGCTGAAGTTTTCCAGGGTTTCGGCCCCCTCGGGTTCCCCAAACCTTTCCTTGGGGGACCCCTCCAAGACCCAGAGCCCCTGGGTCTCCTCTATCTCATCCCCCAGCTTCCCCCCCTTTCCTGGGTTAGCCGGTGCGATGCTGTCCTATTCCCTTTGAATACAACCAGAGAGGCAATCTAGCTTCCCCGAGGCTATGCATTCAAACCTAGTCAGCTCACACAAGAGATTCACCCCTCCCTTTGTCCCGTAGCCTTTTCCCGCCCTGGGACAATAGGAAAGTAAGACACAGAGCTTGGGCTTTTCCCTCCCCCCCTAGCCTGTCACAGATGTAACAGAGCTCCGGGCACAGAAATTCCTCTCCCCTCTGCCTCACTAGGAAAAGAAACTCCCACAAGTTTTAAAAAGAAACTTTATATAAAAAGAAAGAAAATACAGAACAATAATACTGCATTAAGAAACTCAATACAGGAATATAGCTTATAAGAAAATAGGAATAAACAGTCTGATTTAAAAGATAGCCCAATTAAACCAGTCCAGCAAATCAACACCCATGTAAATACAAATCAAAGCACATCACAGCCGATTACTTTGGTTCCTTTGTACTTACACTTGATAGTGGAATATTTGAAAGAAGATGGAGTTAGAAGAAAAGCTTGTTTACTCACAGCCGAGGAAAACAAAAAAGACACCGAGTTTCCAGTTCCCTCCCAGACTCTAAAAAAAAATCCAGGTCTCTGATTGGTCCTCTGGTAAGGTGTTTGGTTCCCCCTTTGTCACCCTTTACAGGTAAAAGAAAATTAACCCTTACCTATCTATTTATGACAATGGCAGTTCTATTCTGGTCTCTACCATTCAAACAGATTATATAAGGAGAAAAGAGTGGCCCCCTCCTCCACAAAAAAACCTGCTGATTCAATAAAAATTCTCCTTTCCAATCCACACAGCAGACGGACAGCACAGAGCTTCATTGGATATTCTACACTCATTCTGCAACGGAAGTCCCATTGATTTCTGTGGAATAGAGGCAAAATATTCAATAGAGATCCAGTTCTATTGACTAGTACAGGGGTGGGCAAACTTTTTGGCCTGCGAGCCACTTCGGGGTTCTGAAACTGTATGGAGGGCTGGGTAGGGAAGGCTGTGCCTCCCCAAACAGCTTGGCCTATGCCCCCATCCGCCTCCTCCCACTTCCCACCCCCTAACTGCCCCCCTCAGAATCCCTGACCCATCCAAGCCCCCCTGCTCCCTGTCCCCTGACTGGCCCGACCCCTATCCACACCCTCGCCCCCTGACAGGCCCCCTAGGACTCCCACGTCAGTCCAAGCGCCCCCCTGCTTCCTGTCCCGGGCCCCCTGCCTCTTATCCAACTCCTCTACCATGTCACTCAGAGCACCAGGACTGGCAGCCATGCCACCTGGCCGGAGCCAGCCACACCACCATGCAGTCTAGAGCACCGGGGCAGGCCGGCAGCTCTTGCAGCCGCATTGCCCAGCAGGAGCTCACAGCCCTGCCACCCAGAGCGCCAGCAGCACGGAGAGCTGAGGCTGCAGGGGACAGTGGGGGAGGGGCCAGGGGCTGGCCTCTGCGGCCAGGAGCTCAAGGGCCATGCAGAACAGTCCTGCGGGCCGGATGTGGACTACGGGCCATAGTTTACCCACTTCTGGACTAGTAGGAGAATTCAGCCTTGGAAATAGGCAAAACAGTTAAAAGAATTCCCAAATCCGAATAATTTGTAAGGTTTTGGTTAGTTCAGACTCAACAGACACGCATCCCTTCATGGCTGCATTTGGTCAGTGCTATCTGTGTCTTGACTCAAAATGGAAAGATGTCCTAAATATCAATTGACTTTTTCACTAGAAAAATTTTCCATTTAAAGATCACTTTGTGGCCAGTGAAGACTCCTTTCAAAGAGGATGCCAATAAATTTAAAAATACAGGTGCTGTGTAAATATTGAAGCACAAACATTCCAAAGTTATATTTACTTATGACAATTCAATTTAAAAGCTTCCGTGCCAAGGAATGTACAGTGAAACCCCGGGTGCTGTGCAAAGATTGCTTAAAGCCATCTTTTTGCTCCTTTGATCATATGCCAGTTCTGTTCCAGTCCAGTGCTCTGGCATAAATTAGAGAACAGCCTGAGGTTTATGCTAATTTACACTGGTTGCCATTGTAGCTCTGCTACTGTAGAATCTTTCTGTACCAGGGTGATCCATTTGTGATTGGCTACCCTGCACCACTGCTGAAGAGTACGGATAAAATATCTTAGAGCTTGATCCTAGGTCAATAGAAAGACTCCCATAGACTGCCTTTTGATCAGGCCTTTAATGAAAATATAGGAAAATAAACAGGGGTCCGAACCTCTCTCTTACATCCACTGGTGTAGGTCTGCAGTGGACTTCATCAGTCTCATTCTAGCCTCATGTCAGCATCAGTGAGAGCAGAATTTGGTTCAGTAGTTATCTAACTGTAAAATCTAAAGGGCATTCAAATTAAAAAACATTAGAGGTCACAAAAGTCATCATTCTTTCTTATCTACTTTCAACTGTTTGGGTGCCCCTTTGAGCTACTCTGTTGAAAGCTAGCATACTTGGTCATAATGGGACTGCAGATCATAGGGGAAAATGACATTTTCTATTTCTATTTTGGGTCACCAAAGAATCTAAGAATTATATGCACTTCTGTGAGGCAAACCTGATGGACGTGAAGCCCCCAATGTAGAGAAATTGCAGTAATCGAAGATCATCAGTTCTATCTAACAGATTTTAGCCAAGAAAATTTCAAACAGGAGGAAGTGCAGCTCAGGCAACCAACACTGACAGTTACATCTACAGATTACTAGTTGACAACTGTCAGCTAATACACACAAAATCTGTGGCATACCCTAACTAGAGCCAGGCACTTTTCATTAACAATCCTCAATGATCATAGACTTCATTATGAGCTATGTGGAAAAAGCCAAAGATATGATGTGAACAGATTTTGAGAGATATAGAAGAGTGAAAGAGAGAGAGTTCTATCAGGGAAAATGTCCTTTCTTCTTTGTCTTAGGTTCTGATGTCCTTTCCTCAGTGCACAATATTCGCATGCTGTTTCTGTGAATTTTCAAAGTCTGCCCACATTAAAGGTAAGCAAACCACTTCAGATAACATAAATATTCAGTGGAGAAGATTCATTTATGTGGTCTGGGAAATGTTTGAGCTAGTTTGAATTACTGTGCAAGATCTGAGAAAAGACATGATTTTTATTTTAAGTCTAGGTTTATGACATTTGTTTTACATAACTTATCCAGTTCAATAAAAGTTTTCCGTGGTGCATGAGAAAGATTGTAAATCACCCTAGCACGTTTTGCATGAAACTTACTGCAAGAAAAGACTACATGAACGAATTGGATGAAAAATGCCAGCAAGAAAACAAATGGCTGCACTTTGATAGTTTAGCTATAGCCTGGAGATAAATCATGAAATATCATAAACAAACTTGTCTATTCATTAGCAGAATACAAAATGATATGCGTAACATGGAACCATTTTGAAAGTGAGCAGGTTTTAGAACATGACTTAGCTTCAACAATAAGGCACATACTTAGAAAATAGCTGATTTTTGCACTGCCAAATGAATAAGAAAAAAGTTATTTACCTGTAATTCTTCACCAAGGTTCACAGCAGTATCCACATTCTTGGGTGCATACAGTGTATGTAGGTGCAGAAATTCTCATAGTGAAATCCAGGATCACCTCTGGCATGTTCCTTTGCCTGCTAGATGCCCTAGTGATCTTTAATATCATTACTAGTTTTCTAATAGCTGAAGATGTAAAACATAAGTCGATATCCTCCATCTCTATAGGTAAGATGGGTGCCCAGCAGAGTGTGGATGTTTAGCAAGTACTCTGTCTTAGGGTATGTCTACACTGCAGCTGGGAGCGAGCTTCTCAGCCTGGGTAGAAAAACTCATGCTAGCTCGACTTGAGCTAATGCTCTAACTACAACAGAGTAGATGTTGTTGCTTGGGCTGCATCTCAGGCTCTCATGCCCTCTAAGCTCCCTGCATCTGCGAAAGCTACTGTCAGCTTGGGTACCCCAAGCTACCCCACAACTTCCACGCTGCTATTTTTAGTGTGCTAGCTTGAGCTGAGCTAGCATGAATCTATCTCACTGAATTGGGAGGCTCACTCCCAACTGAAGTGGAGACATACCCATAAGGTTAGATCCAGAGACTCTGGCCTGGTCTACACTACACGTTTAAATCGATTTAAACAGCGTTAAATCGATTTAACGCTGTACCCGTCCACACTACAACGTTCTTTATATTGATATAAAGGGCTCTTTAAATCGATTTCTGTACTCTTCCTCGACGAGAGGAGTAGCGCTAAAATCGATATAAACATGTCGGATTAGGGTTAGTGTGGCCGCAAATTGATGTTATTGGCCTCCGGGTGGTATCCCACAGTGCACCACTGACCGCTCTGGACAGCAATTTGAACTCAGATGCAGTGGGCAGGTAAACAGGAAAAGCCCCGCGAACTTTTGAATTATATTTCCTGTTTGCCCAGCATGGAGCTCTGATCAGCATGGGTGGTGATGCAGTCTCAGTTGCCAAAAAGAGCGCCAGCATGGACAGTACGGGAGAACTGGATCTGTTGCTGTATGGGGAGCAACTCTGTTCTATCAGAGCTCCGTTACAGAAGACGAAATGCCAATCAGCCCCCTCCCTTTCATGTGTAAAGAAAAGATTCTGTACTGCCGGACATCATAGCAGTGGATCTGGGCTCCTCTCCCCACACGCTTAATGTCCTGCCTGGACTATCATAGCACCGGAGCTGCCTCCCCGATCATTATGTCACTAAAACTCAGTGTTTCTTATTCCTGCATTCTTTATTACTTCATGACACAAATGGACGGGACACTGCCACGGTAGCCAGGAGGTTGGGGAGGAGGGAACAACGGGTGGCTGTTGCAGGGCACCCTGTGAATGCTGACATGGAGCAGCTGTGCTTCTGATCACTGGTCCTCTATTACACTTGCCCCTATTCTAGGCAGGACTGACTCTTTTTAGAAACCATAAAGGAGGGATTGACTCAGGGATCATTTCAGTTTTGCTTTTGCGCCCCGCGAGTCTCAGCCAGAGGCACTTCATGATAGCAGTAGCAGTTAAGAGGGGAAGATACTGTCATCTCATTGCCAGTTTATTCCGGCAGTAGACAGTACAGACAACTGGTAACCATCTCTGCTATCATGCAAAAGCAAATGAATAGTGCTGTTAGCGCTGTTGTATCGCCTCTTGTCCGCGGCGTCCAGTACACATACGGTGACTGTAAAAAAAAAAAAAGCTGACAGGCTCATGGTTGCCGTGCCTATGGCGTCTGCCAGGGCAATCCAGGAAAAAGGGCGCAAAAGATTGTCTGCTGTTGTTTTCCCGGAGGAAGAATCTGACGACATTTACCCGAACACCCGCGACAATGATTCAACCCAGAATTCCAAGGGGCGGGGAGACTGCGGGAACGATGGATAGCTAGAATAGCTACCCACAATGCAATGCTCCAGAAATCGATGCTAGCCTCGGACCATGGATGCACACCGCCGAATTACTGTGCCTAGTGTGGCCGCGTGAAATCGAATTTATAATATCTGTTTTATAAAACTGGTTTAATGTAATTCGGAATTATCCCGTAGTGTAGACGTACCCTCCGAGTCTTTCCTTTGACTTCATTTGTTCTTGGATCAGGATATTAAAGAACAAGAATTAGCTGAAAGTAATTTTCTTATTGGGTGTCATGGCAAAACCCTGTAGAGATCAAGGCTCTGATTCTTCTTGGACACTAGCATAACTCTATTGACTTCGATAGAGTTACACCTGAGTTTCACCAATTTAAGTAAGGAAAACCAGAGCCATGGTCAAAACACCTGCACAAATGTCTCTAGATCATTCCAAAATGGTTTGTTCTTAACTTGAGTTAACTAAGCCAAATTCACTAGAATCTTAACTCAAAGAAGGATCATCCAGCAGTTAGATCGCTAGCCTGAGGCACTGAATAATTGTGTTCAATTCCCTGTTCTACAACAGGTCTACAGCGTGACCTTAGGCAAGTCACTTCGTCTCTCTGTGCCCCTCTGTTCCACAGAGTTTAAGGCCAGAAGAGACCACTAAATCTAGTCTGACCTCCTGTATGGCACAGGCCACCAACACCACCCAGCACCCACACACTAATCCAACACCTGAAATGAGACCAAAGTACTACAACCCACAGGAGACTAGACTTATGTGCCACAGGCAAAGAAAAAAAAGATTACATATCTTTTCATAACTGTTGTTCTCTGAGATGTGTTGCATACATCCATTCCACTGTAGGCGTGAGCACACCTCATGCACAGTTGTCGGAGAACTTTTTTTCTTCAGTGGTACCCATCGGGGCAGCTTGAGCACTGGCACACTGCCATGCACCGTTGTGTGCCAGTGCAAGAAGGTGGAGCCACTCCCGAACCTTCTCAGTTCCTTCTTACCAGATAGACTCTGATGGAGAGGGGAAAGAGGGAAGGTCGTGGAATGGACACATGCAACATCTTTCAAACAACAGTTCCAGAAAGGTAGGTAACTGCGATTGCACATGTCCAATCCACTGAGGGTGACTCACAAGCAGAGTAACATGGAGGTGTGCTCTGAATCTGATTTTTATGGCATCACAGAGTGCTCTAATAAACTATTCTTTGCACAGGTTTTAGAATTGATTTATCTAGATTGACAAAAGCCCCAGTGCACTGAAGATGGATTGAATGACAGCCATGCTGGACAGCACTTGAAACTGAGACTGGCCTCTCACCAGCTAGTTGTCCTGACTTCACTGTTGCCCTGGAATCTTTCAGGCTATGCAGCCTATCATGTGTCTTTTCCAATGGGACCCTCAAATGGCAAATCCTGAAGGGTCTGCTGTACTTCAGGAGGAAGATGCAGCCATGAATACCTCCCTCAGAGACACAGCAGATGCCATGGCTCAAACTTCTGAGTCTGCTGCATCCAAGCTGCCCTGAAGAGTTGTCCTTGCCACCAGCTTGCCTTCCTCTACCACGAGAGCAAACTCCTGTCTGGAGTCCTCTAGTAGCCTGTCTTTAAACGTCATAATGTTTTCCCAGAGGATGAAGACGTAGCAATTTAGGAGAGCTTGCTGGGTAGCAATTCTTAGCTGTAGGCCACCGGTCAAATCTGCAGCCAAACAAGTTGAACCTCTTTGGTTCTTTACTCTTTGGCATCAATGTTTAATGTCCCTGCCTCTTTTGCTCATTAGCTGCTGCCAACACCAAAGAGCCTGGAGGTGGGTGAAGCCCTTAGAAGGGACATAGTATCGTGCCTCTGCCCATTTAACTGTAGGCAGGAGGGAAGAAGGAGTCTACCATAGTGTTTTAAGTTGGCTCCAGAATTGATTTGTTAATTGGAAGTGCCCCTCTGGAGGGACCAGCAGATGCTAAAATGTCAACTAGCTTGTGGGATTTCTTGCAGATCTCTTCTGCTTGAATGTCTAAAAGCAAGGCCACCCTTTCAGCCAGTTCTTGGTGAATCTTGTAATCCTCTGGTGATGGAGAATCTCCAAAGCGTTATCTGGTGATGAGGAAGATGCACTAGGACACTGAAGCAATGACTGGTCTGCCTCTTGCTCTGGAAAAGCTCTCTGGACAACTTCCAGTTGCTTAGTCCTGATCACCGAAGAACATTGTGTGCAGTGCCAATGATCTCAGTATGCCGTCGAGGAGGTCAGCTCAGGCATTTGAGGTATCCTGGCTGGGGGAGGGACACCCCACACTGACCAGAAAAGCCACTGGTGTGGTGATGGGCCCATTGCCCTTTCCAATGTGCCCAATACTGTGACACCCATGGACCGCACAGCTCTGATGGAGGATAAGCTTCCTATCTGGTATAGGTCACAAAGACCACTCTTTAAAATCCCTGTAGATGACAGAGTCCTGCGATAGTGGTGGAGCAGAACCCAAGTGAATGGAGATAGGTAAGGCAAACCCAGAGAGAGTAGTACCTGGGATATTCATGGTGGCTTGCACCTGGAACATACTGGCCTCCTATGTACTGCAAGCTGCATTGGTACTGCATGCTCTTGCGGATCTGCAACAGGGACCACAGTTGCCAGCACCAGTTGTGACCCTTCCTGCATCACCTGGGACACCAGTATCAAGAGGTTAAGCAATTCTCTGGCATCAGAGTACACGCCTGATGGTGTCGGTCCCAGAATTGAGTCTTGGGTATCGGAACTTCAGGGGTGAGCCTCAACAGACCTACCACAGGTTCTGGAGTTGATGACCCCTCCCCCTTTGTAACAAGAGAGCACTCTGGAGAATGCTTGCCCTCAGAGATCTTGCTTTTAGCAGGCCTGGATACTGAAGATCTTGCTGGAAGATGTACTGTGTCCTTGGTAAAGTTGCATCTCTTCTTTGGTATCAGAGAGACAGAAATTGGAGCCAAAGACAATCTTGGGAAATGTACCCTGTACCAATGATGCCACACTTGGAGTAAACTCTGAACCTGACAGCTCCTATGGAAGTTGATGTACCACTTCCATAAGGAAACACTGAAGTCTCGCTGCTCTATCCATTTTAGAGCGTCTTAAACCTTCTACAAATGTGACATGTCTCTGATGTGGAACTCACACAAACATTTTGGGCAGCTGGAGTGTGGATCACTGATTGGCATCAGTGTGGCCCACAACTGACAAGATTTGAACCCCAGAGAGAAAGGCATGGCTCTGGTCCTTGTCCAAAGAATCAAATATGGCCCAAATGGGACTTAAAACCTAACACTAATTATACACTGTATCTAACAATTAAATGAGAAACAGACTATACACAAAGAGTGAGGGAAATAAACTTGTGACAGCAAGACTGAAAGCGCTCCAACACTGTCACTGGTGGTAAGAAGAACTAACAGGGGAGGTGGGAAGGGCAAGAATGGGTCCACCCTCTAAAACCAGCACACAATTATGCATGGCAACAGAAGATGCTTGAGCTGCCAACAGATACTGCAGAGGGGAAAAAGTTCTCCAACAAGTGTGCATGAGGCATACATGCCCCTACAGTGGAACGGACATGTGCAATCACTCAAAGAATAGGAGGGATCAGGGTGCATCAGTGCCTGAGGCCCCAACAAGAGCAGGGAAATGATCAAGTGGGATATACCCAGATAATCCTGACAAGTGACTTTGCACCCACATGTTACAGAGGAAGGCAAAAAACCTCTGTGGTCACTGGCAATCTGAATCAGAAGAAAATTCCTTCCTGATCCCACATATAATCATCAGTTAGCTCTTGAGCACATGAGCAAGAACCAGTCAGCCAAGCACCTGAGAGAGAACGCTCAGTGTCACCTCAGAGCCCTGGCCCGCCGCCACAATGTTCCTCTAGCAATCCCACCTCCAGCCATGAGCATCTCCTGATGCTTCAGATTAAAAACAAAACAAAACAAAATGTTAAAATACTCCCAGAATACACTGGGGGGAGGGGAGGATTTCCTTCCTGACTCCTGCCAGTGGCTGGCTGAAACCCTAAAGCAAGAGCTTTCAGAACAGGGCATAAACTAGGTATCAGCCCCAGGTGTATTGTGCTTTGCCCCCTACCATCACAAACAACTCAGTCATACAACAGCACTCAAAAATTTGTCCAGCTTCTGCTTAAAACTAATTGTTTATCCCCACAATTCCTACTGGGAGGCTGTTCCGGAACTGTATTCATCCCTCGGAAGATGTTGCACTCCCTGTCAGTACCCAGCCCAGGCAGCTAATGATCCAACAAGTGGATCAAATTCGGTGAGGAATCCTGGTCATGTGCCACCTGAGCAATGTTGCACATACGCTAAGACTCATCCCTCTGATGGTTAGAAACAGTTTTCTAATTTCCAGCCTGAATTTGTTCATGGTCAGTTAATGTCCCTTTGTTCTTGTGCCAACACTGTCTGAGTTTAAATTGCTCTTCACTCTGCCCAGTATTTACTCTCTCCCCCACCCCAAGTTTTTCTAAAGAGCAATTGTCTCTCCCGTCAGCCTTCTTTTTGCTAGACTAAACAAGCTAAGCCACGGTCGGCAACCTTTCAGAAGTGCTGTGCCGAGTTTTCATTTATTCATTCTAATTTAAGGTTTGGTGTGCCAGGAATACATTCTCTTTCTATAGTGTAATATATAACTAAACTATTGGTATATGTAAAGTAAATAAGGTTTTTAAAATGTTTAAGAAGCTTCATTTAAAATTAAATTAAAATGCAGAGCCACCCGGACTGGTGGCCAGGACCTGGCCACTGAAAATCAGCTCGCATGCCGCCTTCAGCATGCATGCCATAGGTTGGCTACTCCTGAGCTAAGCTTTTCCTGTCTCCTCTCATAAGATAGGCCCTCCATTCTGCTGGTCATCCTAGTAGTTCTTCTCTGCACCAGTTCCAGTTTAAATTCACGGTGTCCATCTGTCAAGAGAGCATCACTACCTTCATTTACCTCATAAGGGTCTTGTGAAGATAAATACTTTAAAGATTGTGACAGGGCCTGTCATAAATAGATAGCTAAGGGTTAATGTTTCTTTCACCTGTAAAGGGTTAACAAAGAGAACCAAACACCTGACCAGAGGACCAATCAGGAAACCGGATTTTTCAAAGCTCAGGGGAGGGAATTTTTGGGGGCTTTTGCCTTAGTCTGGCTCTCAGCTATGAGAGGAGATTTTTCTTTCTTTCTATCTTCAAGCTTCTAATCTTCAGTTTCAAAGTTGTAAGTACAAAGGTAGAAAAAACAATAGGCTGTTATTGTTTTTTTTTTATTATTTATATGTGTGTAGTTTGCTGGAATGTTTAAATTGTATCTCTTTTTGAATAAGGCTGTTTATTCATATTTTTCTTTTAAGTAATAGCCCTGTGTATTGTCACCTTAATGCAGAGATCATATGTTCATGTGTTTTTTTTCTTTCTTTTTTATATAAAGCTTTCTTTTTAAGACTTGTTTGAGTTTTTTTCTCTGGGTAGGCTAAGGAACGAAGGGGAGGGGAATTCTCTTTGTGTTAGATCTACGGAGGGTAAAGCTCTGCAGCACCAGGGAATTGGTGGGAGGGGGAAGAGAGATAGAATCATTTCTGTTTCCTTGTATTTGGGGTTTGTCTCTTTGTGGAATAGAGGAGACATGCTTCTTGGTATTGTGATGTAAAGAGATTGCATCAGTAACTCTCAGGTTAGCCCAGAGAGGAAAGTCTGGGTGGGAGAGAGAGGGGGAAGGGAAGTGGGTTATTTCCCTTTGTGGTAAGACTCAGGGCTTCTGAGTCTTGGGGTTCCCCAGGGAAGGGTTTGGGGAGACCAGAGGGAGCCAAAACCCTGGAATTTTTGGCTGGTGGCAGCGAGATCAAATCTGAGCTGGTAATTAAGCTTAGAGGGGTTCATGCAAGCACCCAGATTTCTGGACGCTAAGGTCCAGATTTGGGAAAGATGCTTATGATAGGGCCTATAAAAGTACCTTAACTACGGTTAAGAGCAAAAACAGGGATTAAAGCAAGAAAAGATATTGAGGCTAAGGGACCAAGAAAGCATACAGTTAACAGGTTCTATCTTTTCTTTTCTCCCAAGGATCTTTGCAATCGTCTGTCCTGGAGGAGTAGGTGTGGCTGTTTTAAAGATACTCGTCTATTATTTTAGAAATATACTAAGTTTTTTTTTTCCTACAGAGCAAAATAGTGAAAGTAAAACATTAACAATGGACATTACAAAAGCTTTGTTAGAGATCTGAAAGACTAATGGAACCTCCCTCTCCTTGTCCCTAAAGACTGCTATAAACCCCTCGAAAAAAAGCTTTACCCTAAATTTTTCATTTAGTTATGCATAAACATAGGGGGCCCAGAAGACAGTTTCTTCAGTCTTGTCATGGTTTGGCTACACTGGTGATTGCAACATTAATACCACCAATACTGAACACTTTTGAGTGCTTAGCAGCCTTTTAAAAATCACTTCATCAAACAACTTTGCTCACATGAAGTTTGTTGACAGTGCTGAATATGTCCCACCCACATGACAAGTGGTTTAATGGTATCTGTGGGATTTTATTAAAGCACATAGCACAAACCTTCTGAACAGAAACTGTTTGGTTTACTGGTGGAATTGCTTGCATCATTCTGTGCAGTAACTTGACCACAAAGTAACAACTGATCCTCTGCCCTGATGAGGCTGCCTGAGTGGTTCTACAGTAAAAAGCTACCACCTTTGAACCACCAGCTAAAAATTACCTTCAAAAGATGGTGGTGATCATTTGCAATCACCTCTCCCCTAATAACTTATTGAAAACAAAACTCCTCCAACTAAAACACTAATCTCCAACATAAATTCTCTAAAGCAGACACCCACGTCAGTGAACCCGATATCCTACGGAGGAAAAACGTAAGGACAATGTAACATTTGCATCATGAGATCAGGATTATCCACACATTTTGGTTACTTAGTTAAATTGGAAAAGATGGGGATCAATATGAAAATTGAAAGGTGGATAATGAATTGGTTAAAGGGGAGACTACAATGGGTCGTACTGAAAGATAAACTGTCAGGAGGTTACTATTGGAGTTCCTCAAGGATAGGTTTTGGGACTAATCTTATTTAATCTTTTTATTACTGACCTTGGCACAAAAATTGGGAATGTGCTAATAAAGTTTGCAGATGACACAAAGCTGTGAAGTATTGCTAACACAAAGAAAGGCCGGGATATCATACGTACCGGGATCTGGATGACCTTGTAAACAGGAGTAATAGTAATAGGATGAAATTTAATAGTGAAAAGTGCAAGGTCATGCATTTAGGGATTAATAACAAGAATTTTAGTTATAAATTGGGGACACATCAGTTGGAAGTAACAGAGGAGAAG
>NC_133773.1:29241698-29254521 GCF_003597395.2 Chelonoidis abingdonii
CTCCAGAGACCCCCACCCCTAACCCACGCCCCAGGATCCCACCCCCCCATCCAACCCACTCTGCTCCCTGTCCTTTGACTGCCCACCCCCAGCCTCCTTACCATGAGACTCCCTGCTCATCTGGAGCCCTGCGGCCGCCACACATGCAGCTTAGCCCTGCCCTGCCCCTCAGAGCACTGCGCATGTGGCAGCAGGGCTCTGGATAAGCAGGGAGTGTCTTTCCTTCCCCACGGAGCCAAACGCTGCCCCACGGGAGAGCGCAGCCCCAGCCCCCAGGGCTCTGGGGGAAGGCGGGGAAGGGGCTGGCGGCTTGCTGCGCTCAGCCGGTGCTCCGGCCTGGGACTGTGTACCCTGCGGCTTGCCACGTTGGCAGGATTTTTAATGGCACGCGGAGTCCCAGCAGGAAGCAGCGTTCCATTAAAAATGGCCTCGCATGCCATAGGTTGCCAACCCCTGGACTAGATGATCATAATGGTCCCTTCTGACCTTAAAGTCTATGAGTCTACTTCTATTCCCCTGTAACAGCAGAGATGACAGCTTTTGGCAGAACTTAGTAGACCAGATAAATGGGAAGGAGTCAATTATGAAACCTGTATTAAGAGTGACTAGAACAAAGGAACACTGCAATCTAAGACTGTGCATGTTCCCTCTCATTGCTTTAGTACTGCATCTTGTTAGACTTTCCTTTCAGAAACAGCTCTCTCACTATGAGGGACAGTATTGCCCAATAGTTACATAAGAAAACTGCAAGTCAAGGTGATTGTGTATCATCGTCGCTCTACCGCTGTGCAATTTTGGATGACACACTAAAATCCCTCTGCTTTCCTAACCTGTTGTGGCTAATTTACCTACAATGCTTCCCGCAGTAAGAAGGGTGAATCTTGGACACACATACTAGTTCAAATTTGACTCCAAGTTCAAGACTTGTATTAGAAATGTTCCCATTACAATAAAAATCCTTGGACACTTTTAAAAAAACAACAACAACAATTAGTTGCAACCTTAAGTTTACAATATTGACTAGTCTTTCAGTTGTACAGTAAACAGTGCAAGTTGACTTGAAATAACAAAGAAAAAAGTGAAAAGCTATCTTAATTTTCCAAATTGAGCGGAAACCTTTTCCCCCATTTTTTACCCAAAGCCCATATATAAAGGTCACTCTGGTAACAAACAAAAAGTGAACTTCTTGAAAAAAGCAGAAATACATCAACACTTGATCAGCTTCTCTCTTAAAACAGAGACAAAAAGAGGAAGATGGTAACTGATGTCAAAGTTAGACTCAGGACTCACAGTTTGTCAGACCACTCTGTTTTATTAGCACAGCACTATGCTAACACCCAGATATGTAAGCACCATGCAAGACACAAACTATCTTATTTATACAGATAAAAGGGTGAGCACTTAACAAGATAACAGAGGAAGCAGAATCTGATAAGTTTACCTGGGCGAGGCACGCATATCTTATTTCCTTACTATTACCGATCTTCTGTTAATGTTTCGCCATTAGCACCCTTGTTTATGCCTGTTTTTTCTCCTGGCACCTGTATTTCAACATTTCTTATTTCTGCTTAAAGGTACATACAACATTTCTTTAATCCATTCTTATTATTGCAATATAATTAATTCTACTTTCACAATCCCTCCTTTTGGTCAAGCTCACGCCATGACCAACAATTATTGGGTTCCACAAATCAATCGTTCTTTATTTCTTCATTGTTCATCAGCGATATTCAAAATCATCAATTAGCACTCTGTTTTGGGGCAGTCACCTGGTGGCATGCCTTACACGATTTTGGATACAACAGGAGACTAACTGAAAACATACAAAATTATTAGGATTCCAAACAGGATAGTCAGGGCTCCCTGAAACAACCAGTTTCCTATGCCAGAGAAATTGAACAGTTACTTAGCCACTTTCATAAAGAACTTGGCTCTTTATGGGAAGATATGCGATTTGTTCTAAGTGGCTAGCGCGATCTATTACCTCATTTGGTCAGGTTTTTTTTCTTTTTTTTTTCCAATGAGAGCACAGTACCCTCCTTTGGCTGCCAGCACTATGTTCAATGCCTGACGGTTTTGGAGGGCCATCTGTCGGATCACCCCTGTTTCTTTGGCCAGGGCTTTTAAACTTTCTCCAATTTTATTTGCCATTATTTTAACTACTGCTTGTAACCTCAGGAGCTTTTTTTTGCATGGTGTATTACTCCCCCAAGTGGGATAAAGGAACTGCCAATAGCCTCTTCCCAGGTGTCATTGCTGTTCCATATTGTGTTAAACAGACGAGGTCCTCCAGTGAGGTCTGGGGAATTGAGTGGGATAGCCAGGACAGGAACACCAGTTTGAGAGTGGGCTGGGATGTGGCTGCAGACCCAGCATTTAGAAATATTAAGGGTCTGAGCTATCCACACTTGCTGCTGGATAAAAGAATTGTCATTGTGGACTCCCCAGACCTTAAGACACCAGCAGCCGAGGAACAGGCACCACCAGAGGCGCATGTTGGAGGCAGGCCCTTCTGGTTCTGACAACCTCAACTGAGGGAACTGCAGTCACAGTTTTATGTCCACCAGGCAGCAGGCGCTAGGCTCACTACTGCTTCTTCTTGGGCCTTGCTTTAGTAGTCGTCATCTGCTTCTGGCAACCCTTACGAGAGAGTAGATTGTAAGGTATTGCAGGCTGTTCCTCTACGTCTTCTTCTGGAGTCAAAATTGACTCTGCGTGGTCCTGAGGTGATGATTGGTTCGCTGGGGTGGTGCATTCTTACACTGCGAAGCATGTATCCACTCTGAGATGCCAGACAGTTTAACAGCCGTCTGACTAGTAAGCAGTACCTGATGATTCTTTGATGTTTTTTTTTAAGTCTCTTTACTTCTTTCCTTGACTCTGGCTATAACAATGGCCTTCACACCTATCTTTTCCTGATGCATACATTCCTCATTCACACAAACAGATTGAGAATACAAACAAGTAGTATTTTATATCGAGCAAAAAAGCATTGCAAATTAAACCTTGCTAAGTTTTACAATTAATAACCAAGACAATTTACATTGAGACCCAGGCCTTCAATGTTTCTTCTAATTTACTTAACATAGACACAATAGAGAATCCTGTCTCTTACTAACTAAATCTTAAAACAAAGAGTTAAGAGAGGCCCAATTTGTAATGAAACCATATGGGAAAACAGAATCTTATAGTCCCAGATTGGGTCTGTTTCTTTCTGCTATTTAAAAGGGTGGCTAGCAGGATGAAATCAAATCATACATTAATTCTTATAGGACATTATAAAATCCTGCTCCTACATATCCCCCTTTTGACACTAAGATTATTAATCGCTAGTGTCACTTCTTCTTTAGTTCACTTAATAGAAAATACTGGGAGGCGATTTGGGCCTGTGGCTCTAGCTTTGCATACATTTGTTTTATCCAACAGCACATTTTAAACATTGCAATTAAACACATACAATTTAAAACCAAAAACAATGGGGGTAGTAACATTAGTATGCTAGCAGTTGTGGGAGACCATCCAGAAAATATGTTACACCAATGGTAAGCTGTTATGTTTTTCTGCAGTGGCAATTAACATGTCCCCATTTGTGTGTGTAATATGAATGGTCCAGTTTTCCACATTTTTTTTTCTCCTAGGAACTATGTTACCTTTTTACAGATGATTGGTAACTGTTTGCCATTCAATGCCAAGATTGATAGAGAACTCAGCCAAATCAGTGCTTACAGTAAGCTGAGACTCTTTTGTTGTTGTGGCAAATAGTAAATGTGATTATTAGTGAACACTGTACTTATATTACATTTACATTTGTCTTCAGGTGGGTTACTAACACTTTTTAAACAATTTCCCCCAAGAATTAACACATACACATAGCCCATTATACAGTACTTGGTCTCATTATTAATTTTATTTCACATATGGGATTCTAGTGAGATGTCTTTACTACATGGCTTTGGAGCAACAGGCATGGATAAGCATACCCACTTGGTACAACCGCTGGTGTCCAATAGTTTCCCTTTCTCCACAGCCCACTGGCTTGAGGTCCAGGACAGCCAGAAAGATCCCAGGTGCAATCTGGGGAGTGGGCTAACCTTCCATATCTTTGCTTCCAGAGCCTGATGGTGTGCGATTTTAACAATTTCTTCACTTAAATTTTGTCTCACTGGAGACATACTGCATTTATTTATATTGATAGGTATGAAAATGATTTTTCCTTTGTTTTAACAGGTGCATCAAAACCTTAATATTTTGTGATATTACTCAAAACATCTTATGTTCTAAATATCTGCATTTCAGTACATTCCATAGCTATTGCAGTATTTTTTTTATTTTCATTTGTTTTTGTAATAGGTTGTTCTGTAGCTGATATTAGCTTTTTTTTGATTTTCTGAAAGACAAAAATATCATTTTTCTACCCCTTTTGGGGTGGCATTGATTATCGCTTAAAAGATTCCTTTCTTTTACAAATACCCTTGCTGATTGCAGGCAAAACAGAGGAATTACCTCCTATCATAAGCATAAATCCCAATTCTGAACCTTAGCGTCCAAAATGTGGGTGCCTAGCACGAAACCTCCAAGCTTAATTACCAGCTTGGATCCGATATCGCTGCCACTAGCCAAGGATTCCAGGGCTTGGCTCCCTCTCTCGTCTCCCAAAACCTTCTCTGGGGGACCCCAAGACTCAGAAGCCCTGAGTCTTACCACAAAGGGAAATAACCCCCCTCCCCTTATCTTACTCTTTACTCCTCCCCAGGCTTCCCCATCCGTGGTCTTTCCTGAAGATTACTGTACTTAACTCCTGAATTACAAACAGAGAGGTGGCAGAATTTAACCTTCCCCCCTCCTTCTTCCCCTGAGGCTGATCACAGTTCAACCCCCGTAAATCTAACACAAAGAATTCCCTTCCCTTCGTTCCTAGCCCCAGAGAAACGTCAAAACAGGATCTGAAAAGAAAGCGTTTATATAAACAAGAAAGAAAAACGATCTAAACATTGTCTCTCTGTATCAGGTTGACATACAGGAGGTTCTAATTCTTAAAAGAAAAATGAAATAACACGCTCTATTTAAAAAGATAACCAATGAAACATTCCTAGCAAAACTACCACATGTAAATACAAAAAAGACCAGATAAAGCCTATTGGTCTTATATCGTGTACTTCACTGGAACAGAAGATAGACCTTGAAGATAGAAAGCCCATTCTCTCGATAGCCGAGACACAGACAAAGCACCACACCCCAAGTTCCCTCCCTGAGCTGAAATCCGATTTCCTGATTGGTCCTCTGGTCCGAGTTGTGGTTCCCTCTGAACTCTTTACAGGTAAGAACTTAACCCTTAGCTATCTGTTTATTGACACCTCCAGTATTTTTCTTGTTTTTTTGTTCCTATGAGGGCAGACCAGGTTTTATTGGTTTCTACTTTTTAAGGGCTATGGAAAATTTCCACTGTTTAGTTATTAATTCATGAGGTGGGTTGTACCTAAGTTTTTCTTCTATTATGAGCAGACCAAGTTTGTAATGTTGCCTGCTGTTAGCTTTAAGTTTATTTCACAGGTAATAGCTGAGAATCATCAATTACCATATTACTTACAAGGATTTCCAAAGAATCATACACACTATAAGTTGTTACATTGGGTACTTAACTAACATTAAATTATTTCATGTTTAATATTAACAATAACATTAGCATAAATCTATTAAAGGTACTGTTAACCATGCCCTTTTATTAGGAATTTGTTTGCTGACCAGTAATGTTACTGTATTTCAGCTTCTTTTGTGCCTGGCAGTCTCACCTTCTTTATCATTAGGTAATTTGCATCAGCACGTCTGGCTTTTGGATTCAAACCATCAGCAAGAGGCTCAGAGACTGTCTTAACACACAGGGATCTGAAAAAGAAAGTACAGCACTATTGCGGGCTCTTTTTGGAGCCCCTAATAGGATTTTAATTCAGACAGCACGTTCATTTTGCATTTCTTTACCCTTCTACAATATAACATCTGCACGTCCTACTACGAAAATGCACATTCCTTCTATACTATAATTTTTAAAAACATTAGCCATATCAATATTACATAAGGTGTAAAACTGTTTCTTTTGTCTTAGAGTTTCATGTAATCTTATCAAGTGACAGCCTGATTACACAGAGCCATTTTAAGGCAGCAGTGTTTTAACATCTGCTTCTTGTGTTTTGTGTACCTCACCCACTGCTGTTGCTTCAGAAGATCACTGTTAATTTCTATTCTTTCTATCAGCTCTTATATGCTATTGTTACAAAAAACCAAACCAACCAACCACAAGACTTCAGAATTCTCCCCTATTCTCCTGATTTGACTGCCCTATTGCAGCCATGATTGGTCTTTATTTAAAAACCATTTTAATTTTTGTAAAGGAACAAGTTATCCCTTAAGGGTTAAATGCTAAATCCAAAGCCAACAGCACTAATTACCTGTGTCTTGCAAAAAGGTCTGTCAGTTTTGCAACTTTGAATTAGAGAGTCAATCGAATTTTTAAGTGGTGTTAAAAACAAAAACAAAACCATTTATCTCACATAGAACAGAGTTTTACAAACCAGATGTGTTTGTTTAGATTCTGAACTTTACATATTTCACAGACAAGTGGATACATACACATTTTTCTCTTTCCTTAACATTCTTTACATTGGTTGTTTTACATAGCTGTATATATATTTGGATTATTTACAGGCATTCTTCTGGAAAAGGGTCCCATTTCCCTTCAGAATGGCTTGCAAAGAAACCAAGAATTCCTCTCCCTTTAACATGGGTCCTTTTTAACCCATTTTCACAAAGTTTAACGCTTTAATTCTCCAGCCTCTGTAGAGTTAACTTTTCACCATCTTCCTTAAATCACTTGTTATGTCCCAAAAATGACACCTTATCACCTCAATTTCACCATTTTAAGATGTCAGGGGTTCCATGCCTGCACTTACTGCTTTTCTTACTCTAACACTAATTACCCTTAGGGCTTTCAACTGTTTTTCAGTTTCTTATCGTTGCTTCCTGGGCCCGAATCCTGCTTTTTTCCCCCAATGAACCGTTTGTGAAGTGCTATTGTGATCACTACAGTTTGAAAGAAAATGTTCAAGGAAAAGGGACCAAGGAAGGGCTAGCGAGGAAGACCCCTCCCCCCTTGCTGATTGTAGTAGAAACATCTAAAGACATCAGTTTCTGAGCAGACAACAAAGGGGACAGAACAACAGGGACTTCTTTGTCCTTTAACAATGAGATGAAGAGTATGAAGGGGGCTGGGATCGATCCACGGTGGGGTTTAATTTGAGAACGGGTAAAGGGGAGTGCTCAGCTGGTGGTGAGAGAAGGCTTTTATAAAGCTTTTAACTATTATTTGAATATTGAGAGAGGCGAGTTTGATTCCTGCCACCTATGATTTGCCTCTTTCCCACCACTGCATGAAATCATATAACCCTCCTTTAGCCAAATTAGTTTTTAAGTTGCTGAGTTGTCCTTAAGATGTTCCACATCGGTCTTTGTTCCAAGATTTTAACAGGGCCACTGAGTTTTGGGACCCCTGAGTTAGCCTAGACCAACTTTCCAGAAATTTACGGGAAGTCTGGACCCATCCTAAATACATTAAAAATGAACCAAGCATTCAATAGGAACGTCTCGCTTAGACGTCTGGTTACCCATACAGGAGATTCACACACCAAGCACAAGAAGGAATTCGGGTTCGTCAGAAACGATGCCACAGTGCAACACACAAAAGGGCCAACAAAAGGCTACTGCCTCAGCGCCTTTGCTTCACACCAAGCAGTTTAAACCTAAAGTGCGTGTGGTGCGAATTGTGCAATTCCACTCACTCAGACCGTGGGACAGGAACCCTTGTCGGGCCGATCCCCGGACGGAGACGGCACCCAGACTCAACACTCCACAGGAAGGACAGAGAGACACACAGAGACAGGCAGTCCTCATCCGGAACAAAACATCAGAAATAATTACCTGACCAGATTCCTGATGTCAGATCCCGGGATCCCTATCCAGAACAGAGTGGGAACCAAAGGTTCGATGGCGTAGACTTCACTGTGGTTTGTGCCTTTCCGTTCATTAGGGACCGCTCCGGGCGCAAATCCCAGGTGCCAGACTGCCACAGTCATCTTACAAAAATGGTCAGGAAAATTCACACAACCCCCAGCGAAGCACGGTTGCCATCTCGGTGGGATCAACCTCCAAAATGGTCAAAGTTAGACTCGGACTCCACAGTTGTTCAAGACCACTCTGTTTTTATTAGCACAGCACTAATGGCCAACAACACCACAGATATGTAAGCACCATAAGCAAGCACAAACATCTTGTTATACAGATAAAAGGGGAGCACTTAACAAGATAACAGAGAAGCAGAAATCTTGATAAGTTACTGGCGAGGCATCATATCTTATTTCCTACTAATTAACGGATCTCTGTTTAATGTTTCGCCATTAGCACCCTTGTTTATGCCAATGTTTTTTCTGGCACCTGTATTTCAAACAGTTCTTTTTCTGCTTAAAGGTACAATACAATCATGTCTGTAATCCATTCTTATTTGTCAATATAAATTAATTCTACTTTCAACACTGAGCATGCGATGAGTAAAGATAATTTCCATCCTTCAAGAAATCATAATTTAATTATATTCCATTTATAACCGTTTCCAAGGCTGTGGCAATATACTGCAGAACTGTTTCAATCTGTTTAAAAGCAGTTTCTGTCATTCAGTCATTTTCTTAAAATTTTAAGAAAAATACTGATCCTCCATTGTCATTTTTAAGTCAAAATGATTGCAACTCTTAACTGTGAAAACAGAAATGTACCTAATAACCATGTGTGTCACATAATAAATAATCTGGCAGTCCAGGTTATATCTTCCCCCTTCTTGCCTCAACAATCAAGACTCTTCATAACAGTAGTTCGCTGTGACCATGGTGCAGAACATGTTTTTTAAACAGAAAAAGTGGAAAAGGAGTGTGGGTTAGATTTTCCAAGTAAAAAAAAGTTATTTACAGATTGAGGAAGTTGCCATTTCCCTTAAAAATAATATGTCAGAAAAAAATTAACACAGTAGTTGCTTACACAAAAAAAAATATCACATTGATGTTCATTTTAAAAAACATTACAGGATTGGTAAATGTAGAATATTAAGTAAAATATTCCCAACAACATAGCTAGAACTTAAATTAAGAAAATGGAATGTTAAGTACATTAAAAGACTTAGCCTGTTTCCTAAAGTGTCACTGAATGGACAATATTTAGTCAAAGTGTCTGGTGTTTTAATTTTAGATAAAAGGCATGAAGAAGATCAAACTCCCATGACCCTACCACATATAGGGACCAATATCCAAATGGGTTACAACACTTTAATAATATATATTATTTCTGATGATGTAGCTTTGTAACTTGTGAGGAGTGCATTGCCTTAAATTCTAAAAAAAAAGAGCCACACATTGAAAACCTTATTCAGAAAGATGCTATAAGGAACACACAATTTACATTAGGAAGAGAAAAGCTTTACCTGCAAAGCTTGAGAAAAAACACATTTACCGTTGTGTTTT
This sequence comes from Chelonoidis abingdonii, assembly GCF_003597395.2. Classification (NCBI taxonomy): domain Eukaryota; kingdom Metazoa; phylum Chordata; order Testudines; family Testudinidae; genus Chelonoidis; species Chelonoidis abingdonii. The sequence continues at coordinate 29,251,253 of NC_133773.1, forward strand.
AACAGTCCTTCAGTTAGTTTTGTTTACATAATTCATAATCATAAAACTTAAGGGGCGAATATGCTCCAGTTCCACAAGGATCAGTCGGTAATTGAAGCCTTCTTAAGTTTCAGTCCCATATCAGCGATGGTACTATCCAGTTACAAAGCACAGGAAAGCTGGACAAGTTCAATATATGTTTTGTGTTAATATAGGCCACAGGAACTCTGTTTAGGATCTCTTTCTTCCAAACCTAGCAGAGAAGTAATTTTTTTTCCACATACTGCAGCCTGTTCAAAATAATGCGCCTTTTAAATGATTCAACAAGGTAAAGAAATTATAATATTCACAAGTTAAGTCTCTCTAAACCTTTTTTGTACTAGCAGCATTTGAAATGGAGCTGCAAGTGAAAAAAACTGAAACCTTTAGTCCTCTTTAAAATTTCCTTTAACTTTCAAATTTCAAAATTTCCTGCTGAAGTAAGAAAAGCAGTCTATAAAAAAAAATCTTTAGGTAGACAATACTTTCACTAAACATAATACACATGCATTTTATCATGACAAATCTTTGGTCTAATTATTGTTTCAGCATTGGAACATACATGCTGAGCAAGAAATCAAATTTAAAAAGCTAAGAAAATACGTTGAGGTAATAAATGCAGTTGCAAACAGACAAATTTCACACCGTATAAACTATTGACTTGGCCTCTGTATGTTAAAGACAAATCAAAACAGATAATGGAAAAAGGCAATTTATAAAAGTAATTCTCAGCTGCTTTCACATTCTCAAGACTTTAAGGTCAGAAGGGACCATCCACGATAATCTAAGTTGGAGCTTCGCGCACATTGCAGCCACCAGATCCTACCCACCACTTAAATACATCAAAGTATAAAGATAACTTATGTAGGATATTTATTTTCAAGATAAATATTAGGCCAATGAACATGTAAAAACAAAAATCAGTGAGAAAACACTGAAAAATGAAGTGGTTAGTTAATAATAAATAGTAAGTCCAAGCTGTGAATCTTAAATTAGTGCAGAAAATTTATACGAATCCCAAGTTCATCAGAAATACAAGATAGAATCACCCAGTATTTCATAAACATTATAAGGAGAATGATAAAATTGCACTAATTCTGAAAGTTAACTCAGATAACAAATCACTCTCCTCATTCCTCTATTGATAATAATATGGTTCCTTCCTTTTCTTACAACAGCCTCCTCACATTTTCTGCAACTCTATTTACAAACTTTAAACATTTGCCATTAATAACACCCACCAATTTCACTACCTGTCTTGTGATCAGCATCGATGTTTATTTATGAAACTGAACACAGACAGTTCTATTAACAGGATTCACATCCAGCATAACTCTGAATTGCCATTATCATCCATCTCAGCACTAACAAATCATTCCCACTCTACCACTCCAAACCAATTTTGAACATCAGAAGCTGAGGTTGGATTACTTCCTGTCTTCTTCTGCTTAAATTTCAGTGCTGCCGGAGTAATATCTCTTCTGTTTAGAGGGCGCTCTCTATTGGAATCATTCGTTCATGCCGCAATTAAGATTAAAAAAAAAAGTGTGGCTTTTTAAAAGTTTTTTTTTTTGGGGGTGGGGGAGCCAGAACGGGGGGATTGCACAGACACCATGGGAAGTAGGGAGAATGTGTGTCATCAACATTTTTGCTAAGAAATATTAAATGATAACAAGAAAACTTTAGAGCCAGCTTCTGAAACTTTGCTCTTACTGAACTAGTATCTCAGTCTGCAAGCAAGTCTTGTTCATGTCATTGCAAGTAGGGCATCAATATCTTCTTCAGTCCGTTACATGGCCACAGGAAACTGATTACCTGTTTGATGAGGACGAAACTAGTTTATAATTTAATTTAAAAAAAAAAAAAAAAAAAAAAGGCAAGAAAGCATGGCTAAATAGGATAGTTGTGATAGTCTTTCCCACTAACGATCTGAATGCCTTTCTACTTGATAGGAATGTATGTATTCTGAACACAATACAGAACATATCAAAACTCTGGTTCCATGAAATTTCTATGAAAGCTCTAACATCCTGTTAAACCATATGATCTGTAGTAATGTATCTGCTGCAGGCTTCCCTGACACAGCGATATCAGAAGAAATCTTCACTGATGAAACGGATCGAAGTTCAGAAAATGTGTTTCCTCCCTAGACACCAGATACAAGTTTTGCTTTTAGCAAAGAGGACAAATCAACGATACATACACAAAGTTAAGTCAAGTGATCAGAAACGTGCATAAACAGTAGAGATTTTCCAAAAGACCAGAGATGTTAGCATGCAGAGAATGCTGCGTTATCTCCAGAGCTGCATAAAACTGTCTCCTCTGCCAACGGCAAGAAGTGAAAGCTGTAGAGACAATAAAAGATTTACTGTGCCTCTGTTCTCATTATGGCAGGTTCCCCACCCCTCCTAATTAAATCCCTCTCATTTTAAACTTGGATACTGCAGGATTCTGCTTCACTGTAGTATCTATTTACAAATAAACATCCTTTATCAATTCGAGATTCCAGGAAAAAAAGTTTACATCCACTCACTGGGTACTTTAAGTTTTAGCAATATTCAATCTCTTTGTTCCTTTGCTACTACACTTCACTGAAGGTGTCATCAATAAAGGAACAGTACCACTTTAACAAAGTTATATCCAGTTACTGGGGAAATGATAGTGTAACTTTATTTGCAGTTTCTCATGTAACTGTATGTGAGCAACCTAATTTATCATAAAGAATATTCAGAAGGTAAAAATAGAAATATATCAGTAAATTTATGAGATTTCCAAGGCAGAAAGAGACCACTGTGATACTTTAATTAGCATATCCTCCTGTATAATAGCAGGCCGTAGAACTTCACCCAATATAATTCCTACAGCAAATCTTTAGGAAAATGATCAAATTTTGATTTAAAAAATATCAGTGACGTAAATTGTTCAATGGTTAATCACTCTACTGTTAAAAGTTTAACACCCTTGTTTACAGTCTGAATTTGCAGCCTTCAGCTTTAGCCACTGACTTCAGTTATCCTTCCCGCTAGAATTCAGACCCCATTATTAATATGTGTATTCCTCATGCAGGATACTTACGACTGTAATCGTCACCCTTAAACCTTCTCTTTGTTAAGCTAAATATATTGAGCTTCTTGAGTCTATCACTATAAGCAGTTTTCGCAATCCTTAATCATTATCATGGCTCTTCTCTGAACCTCTCCATGTATCAATATCTCCTTGAAATTATGGACACCAAGAACTGGACCAAGTAT